>NW_027268922.1:0-22822 GCF_963676685.1 Mytilus edulis
TAATGTCTATAGTCTTTGTATTCTCTAGCTACATTCTCTGTATTCTCTATAGTCTCGGTATTCTCTCCAGTATACTGCACGCATACTGGGAAACTTGCTCATTGTTAAAGTATTATTTATTGTTTATATACGATTTTGCCGAATACAACTGATTTCAGCTTAAAAAAAAAAAAAATCTACACAACTATAAATATACGCATAAGTACTTTGTATTAGAACACAAACTATATATTATATATTTAAGAGAATGTGACAGCAGAAGAAGAAGAAGAAGAAAAGAATCCAGCTAGATCACAGACAAGACCGACACACACACAACGAACGAACGAACGAACGAACGAACGAACGAACGAACGAACGAACGAACGAACGAACGAACGAACGAACGAACGAACGAACGAACGAATATATTTATATAAAAATAAGGTCAAAGATTGTAATTTGTGTGCGTAAATTATATAATATAATATATAGGACTGCAACTAATTTACACAACAAACGATACAAATATGCAACATTGACCACTAACAACTGAGTTTTTCTTCCTCTCGTGCTTGCGCATTTCCGTCGAATATACGTTATATGGTTGTATATTTTCTTGGACTTGTATAAGAAAAGAAAGAAAGAAAAAAAAAAGAAACATGTAATGTTCTTCATTTTTTCACACCAACTATTGTAATATATGATAAGAAAGTAGACACCTGTATATTGTTTGCAAAGAAAAAAGAAAACAGAAAAATAAAAAGACAGAGAAATAGAGGGAGTGAGCTATGTTTGAGATTGCTTTCTGCATTCAACTAAATTGTACAACAAAATCAGATTCTTTTTGAAAAATGTTGGTGGCCCTGAAAAGGGCCGTTGTAAGTGAAGTTTCTGTTGTGTTGACTTTACTTGGCAGCTTTCTGTGTCTTCTTTGGCAGAAGTACAGCCTGGATGTTTGGTAAAACACCTCCTTGGGCAATGGTTACACCAGAGAGAAGTTTGTTCAATTCTTCGTCGTTTCTGATGGCCAACTGGAGATGACGGGGGATGATTCTGCTCTTCTTGTTGTCACGGGCAGCATTTCCTGCCAACTCCAAAACCTCAGCTGCTAAGTATTCCAAGACAGCGGCAAGGTAGACTGGTGCTCCGGCACCAACTCTCTCGGCGTAGTTTCCTTTCCTCAAAAGTCTGTGGATACGACCTACTGGGAACTGAAGTCCGGCACGGGATGACCTAGACTTTGCCTTTGCTTTTGCTTTTCCTCCTTTTCCTCGTCCTGACATTTTGATTTAATACGTTGTTTGACTTGAACAAGTATAAACAATGATTATCCCAAGAGGTGGTAGTTTACTATTTATACCCGCAAAACGGATTGAAAGATGTTTCAGTTCTAAACCAATCAAATCATCGCTTCTTCCAGGTAGTTAGGTTGAATGTTAGAAGGTGCTCTCTCCGAAGTTCGCGTTAAGTAAAAACTTTCAATCCGTTTTGCCGAGTATAAATAGAAATTTTTATTAACGGCCATCATTCACTGATTACATTTCAGAGAGTATACATCTGTCAAAATGCCACCAAAAGTTGGAACCAAAGGAGCCAAAAAGGCCGTAACAAAGGCAAAGACTGCCCGACCCGGCGGTGACAAGAAAAGGAGGAGGAAGAGGAGAGAATCCTATGCCATCTACATCTACAAAGTCTTGAGACAGGTTCACCCAGACACTGGAGTATCCTCAAAGGCTATGTCTATCATGAACAGTTTTGTCAACGACATCTTTGAGAGAATCGCTGCAGAAGCTTCCCGTCTCGCTCACTACAACAAGAGATCTACCATCACATCTCGGGAGATCCAGACTGCAGTTCGTCTGCTCTTACCCGGTGAATTGGCCAAGCACGCTGTCAGTGAAGGTACCAAAGCCGTCACAAAGTACACCAGCAGCAAGTAAACAACGAGAAGTTTCACTTCACAAACGGCCCTTTTCAGGGCCACCAACATTTTTCAAAAAGAGTCTTATTATTGTTGTACATAACAAACTTCTAAATCAAGCTGTGTCCCACCCCAAAAATGAACAATTTATCTATATCTGGATTCTGTCTTTTTGTCTTTCTTTCTTGCTTTCTTATTTTTCTCTTCTTTATTCTTCATCTGATTAGTCCGATTTCAAAAAAGGTTGTTATTAAAAATATACACAAAATTTAACGGGTTATACGTTTCTTCCTCTCTTTTTTTTGTGTGTCTAGAATAAAATTATACTTGAATATGTATTGATGAACCATTGTATAAAACATAAACACGAACAGATAAATTCAACGTTGACAGAAAGGGGGGCGGGGATAAAAAAAAAACAAAACCAAACAATATAAACTAGATTGAATGTTTGACAATGGAGAAAAATTAAGCAATATATTTATGACATAAAAGAATATGAAATAAAGAATAAAATTGTAATTTACATTACAAATCGGGATTCATATTGTATCCACAGACTTGCTTGCCTTTTTTTAATGGGGGTAAAATAAAAAATGAAAAAGTACAATATGAGCGAATAAAAGAAAAAAGGAAAGAAAAGAAAGTTGGGCAAGTTGGACAAGAGAAAGCTATGATTTTCATTTTTAAGTACAACAAATGCAGATTCTTTTTGAAATATGTTGGTGGCCCTGAAAAGGGCCGTTGTATTTGTATTTTTCAGCTGGCTGTTTAACCTCCGAATCCGTAAAGGGTACGTCCTTGACGTTTCAGGGCGTAGACAACATCCATGGCAGTGACAGTCTTCCTCTTTGCGTGCTCTGTGTATGTGACAGCATCACGGATGACATTTTCCAAAAAGACTTTCAAGACACCACGTGTTTCCTCGTAGATAAGACCAGAGATACGTTTGACACCACCTCTTCTTGCTAAACGACGGATTGCTGGTTTGGTGATACCTTGGATATTATCACGCAACACCTTCCTGTGACGTTTGGCGCCTCCTTTACCTAGACCTTTTCCTCCTTTACCTCTTCCTGACATGTTGCTTGCTTTGTGAAGTTCGATAAAACGAATGACAACACTATCCAAATTATGCTATATATGTCATGAACGCGGCCCTAAAAGAAATACCACTGAATTTTTGATAGGTTGGACCTGATTGGTTGTTTTCGTCTAAATCCGGGAGGTAACTCTGTAGGAATTCTGTACACTTTCAATCCACTTTTTGATTGAAGCTCTGAAAATATATGAAAATAAAATATTTCAAACTGTATACAAATAAAAATACAAAGATTATAAAAGATGGACCAAATAACTAATGATCTCCATCATCAATTAATACTTCTTATATTTTCCAATGTGAAAGAGATTTATTTCCTTTTACTTAAATTAAAATACAAGAACATATCACACTGCATACATAAGCAGGAGTTAACAATGTGCAATTGCAATTAAAAACAATTAGTTTAAAAAAAATCTTTTTATACAGTTTTTTCTTGTTCTAAGGATACAGTTTCAGAGATAGTCCACTCTGCAGACTTAAGAGAGTAAAAGCAAAACTAAACTACAGCATACCAGTTTTAATAGTTAAGCATGGACAGATAAATTTGTAAATAAAAACAGGTGTGCATAATAATTTTTCTAAAAATCACCTTTACCAGTTTCAATAAAGATGTCCCGGGAAATTGACATTTCAAACATGTTATTATTACATGTATACAATCAATGCTCATCTTTTAACTACTAATTAGGAATCTTTCTAAATTTAGCAGCTACATATATATGAATACTTTATACATGTAGTCATAAGCTTTTGAAATGTACACAGTGCAGCCTCACTTTTTAAATACCACAATTGGTACATCACTGAATGAATAAATTATTGCGCCTTGCCTATTTTTCTCCACCAATTGGGAAAAAAGATTCATCCGCACACATGTTCACATCATTTATAAGGCACATAGAGCACCCAAAATAGCTGCATTTTAATCGCAAAATAAAGGTATTAAAAAAAAAGTTCTTTCTGTAACACACAATTGATGAAGACAAAGTTTTCAATGAGAATTTAAGGTGGACTACTTGGACCCGTACCGAAAATATATTTCAGAAATATAAAATAATTGAATCTTCTCATGTTGTCACAGTATAATACACAATATAAGTAAAAATTACATACAAAAAGCATCTAAAAAAAACAGTGAGAAAATAAGACCTGAGAAAAATGCATTTTAGAGAAAAATATAACCACAGAAATTAGAAAGAAATACATTTTAATAATTCTGCAATTAGTAGATGGATTGTGTTGTTCTTGGAGTATGTTTTTTCTTACCTTTTTCTATTTATGTATACATGTATATTATTTTTTTTCAGGGCGGTATACCAGAAAATGTATAACATTCTTGTTTTTTTTTTTCTGTAGGATTTGGAAGAAAATATGTATGTCTCTCTGTCTCTCTCTCTATATATTTATCCTTTTATTTCTTTCCTTTGCATGTTTTGAAATAAGTTTCTCTTTATGTTTCTTCTTCTTTCAATACAGTAACCTGACTGTCTTGGTCTAATCTTAGTGCAAAATAAAAAGATAAAAAGAAAGAAGAATAAAGATGTGGAGAAAGAAGAATAAAGAAAGATGGTGGAGAGGGGGTTTCAGCTATATTTGATTTTGATGTACAACATATTCAGACTCTTTTTGAAAAATATTGGTGGCCCTTAAAAGGGCCGTTATTGTATAGAGTAAAGGTCAGTTTAAGCACGTTCTCCACGGATTCTGCGAGCCAACTGGATGTCTTTGGGCATGATGGTGACTCTCTTGGCGTGGATTGCACACAAGTTGGTGTCCTCGAAAAGACCAACGAGGTAAGCTTCACTGGCTTCCTGGAGGGCCATAACGGCAGAGCTCTGGAAACGAAGATCAGTCTTGAAGTCTTGAGCAATTTCACGAACTAATCTCTGGAAGGGGAGTTTCCTGATGAGGAGTTCAGTACTTTTCTGGTATCTTCTGATCTCACGAAGAGCGACTGTTCCTGGCCTGTATCTATGTGGCTTCTTAACTCCACCTGTGGCAGGTGCGCTCTTACGGGCGGCCTTGGTGGCAAGTTGTTTTCTTGGAGCTTTTCCTCCAGTGGATTTACGGGCGGTCTGCTTTGTACGAGCCATTGCGATATGTTCTCTGTGAAAATCTACGATTACACGACAGAATACTTTAAAACTTCGAATGTTAGTGTATTTGTGCTAGCCGCAATGTTTGCAAACACGACACTGATTGGCCTTTCGGTGTAATAAAACTCACGTTGATTGGTTGAAATCTCTGTATTATGATTGGACTGATCTGGAAGTTACTTTCACAGCTTTCAATCCCTTTTTGGACTGAAGCTAACAATTATTGTTCACCCCAAGCTAACATTTGGCACACATTTGTTTCTATTCTGTTTTGTTGTGATCGTGTCAACGAAAATTTAAATCAGAAAAAAAAGTACTCAAGAGTAATGAAGAATTGAATTATTCTTTATTCAAATAATAAATAATTGGTTAATCAACAGTCTGACACGAAATTAATAATTGACAGGAAAATAAGTCTCTGTAAATTAAATAGCAAAATAGGAAAAAAAAGAAGAAAAAAACATCATCCATCCATTTTGATCAGTATCCGATTGGTATAGACATGCAGCCGTTTTCTTAGAGCGTGTCGCCTGTTTCTCGTATAAAGACATGCTTATAACAGTACACAACTGTCACTCGTCTCACTCGTCTCAGTGTCTTGAAAAGGTTCTTACGACAGAGAGAACACTTTTTAATGTCTATAGTCTTTGTATTCTCTAGCTACATTCTCTGTATTCTCTATAGTCTCGGTATTCTCTCCAGTATACTGCACGCATACTGGGAAACTTGCTCATTGTTAAAGTATTATTTATTGTTTATATACGATTTTGCCGAATACAACTGATTTCAGCTTAAAAAAAAAAAAAAATCTACACAACTATAAATATACGCATAAGTACTTTGTATTAGAACACAAACTATATATTATATATTTAAGAGAATGTGACAGCAGAAGAAGAAGAAGAAGAAAAGAATCCAGCTAGATCACAGACAAGACCGACACACACACAACGAACGAACGAACGAACGAACGAACGAACGAACGAACGAACGAACGAACGAACGAACGAACGAACGAACGAACGAACGAACGAACGAATATATTTATATAAAAATAAGGTCAAAGATTGTAATTTGTGTGCGTAAATTATATAATATAATATATAGGACTGCAACTAATTTACACAACAAACGATACAAATATGCAACATTGACCACTAACAACTGAGTTTTTCTTCCTCTCGTGCTTGCGCATTTCCGTCGAATATACGTTATATGGTTGTATATTTTCTTGGACTTGTATAAGAAAAGAAAGAAAGAAAAAAAAAAGAAACATGTAATGTTCTTCATTTTTTTCACACCAACTATTGTAATATATGATAAGAAAGTAGACACCTGTATATTGTTTGCAAAGAAAAAAGAAAACAGAAAAATAAAAAGACAGAGAAATAGAGGGAGTGAGCTATGTTTGAGATTGCTTTCTGCATTCAACTAAATTGTACAACAAAATCAGATTCTTTTTGAAAAATGTTGGTGGCCCTGAAAAGGGCCGTTGTAAGTGAAGTTTCTGTTGTGTTGACTTTACTTGGCAGCTTTCTGTGTCTTCTTTGGCAGAAGTACAGCCTGGATGTTTGGTAAAACACCTCCTTGGGCAATGGTTACACCAGAGAGAAGTTTGTTCAATTCTTCGTCGTTTCTGATGGCCAACTGGAGATGACGGGGGATGATTCTGCTCTTCTTGTTGTCACGGGCAGCATTTCCTGCCAACTCCAAAACCTCAGCTGCTAAGTATTCCAAGACAGCGGCAAGGTAGACTGGTGCTCCGGCACCAACTCTCTCGGCGTAGTTTCCTTTCCTCAAAAGTCTGTGGATACGACCTACTGGGAACTGAAGTCCGGCACGGGATGACCTAGACTTTGCCTTTGCTTTTGCTTTTCCTCCTTTTCCTCGTCCTGACATTTTGATTTAATACGTTGTTTGACTTGAACAAGTATAAACAATGATTATCCCAAGAGGTGGTAGTTTACTATTTATACCCGCAAAACGGATTGAAAGATGTTTCAGTTCTAAACCAATCAAATCATCGCTTCTTCCAGGTAGTTAGGTTGAATGTTAGAAGGTGCTCTCTCCGAAGTTCGCGTTAAGTAAAAACTTTCAATCCGTTTTGCCGAGTATAAATAGAAATTTTTATTAACGGCCATCATTCACTGATTACATTTCAGAGAGTATACATCTGTCAAAATGCCACCAAAAGTTGGAACCAAAGGAGCCAAAAAGGCCGTAACAAAGGCAAAGACTGCCCGACCCGGCGGTGACAAGAAAAGGAGGAGGAAGAGGAGAGAATCCTATGCCATCTACATCTACAAAGTCTTGAGACAGGTTCACCCAGACACTGGAGTATCCTCAAAGGCTATGTCTATCATGAACAGTTTTGTCAACGACATCTTTGAGAGAATCGCTGCAGAAGCTTCCCGTCTCGCTCACTACAACAAGAGATCTACCATCACATCTCGGGAGATCCAGACTGCAGTTCGTCTGCTCTTACCCGGTGAATTGGCCAAGCACGCTGTCAGTGAAGGTACCAAAGCCGTCACAAAGTACACCAGCAGCAAGTAAACAACGAGAAGTTTCACTTCACAAACGGCCCTTTTCAGGGCCACCAACATTTTTCAAAAAGAGTCTTATTATTGTTGTACATAACAAACTTCTAAATCAAGCTGTGTCCCACCCCAAAAATGAACAATTTATCTATATCTGGATTCTGTCTTTTTGTCTTTCTTTCTTGCTTTCTTATTTTTCTCTTCTTTATTCTTCATCTGATTAGTCCGATTTCAAAAAAGGTTGTTATTAAAAATATACACAAAATTTAACGGGTTATACGTTTCTTCCTCTCTTTTTTTTGTGTGTCTAGAATAAAATTATACTTGAATATGTATTGATGAACCATTGTATAAAACATAAACACGAACAGATAAATTCAACGTTGACAGAAAGGGGGGCGGGGATAAAAAAAAAACAAAACCAAACAATATAAACTAGATTGAATGTTTGACAATGGAGAAAAATTAAGCAATATATTTATGACATAAAAGAATATGAAATAAAGAATAAAATTGTAATTTACATTACAAATCGGGATTCATATTGTATCCACAGACTTGCTTGCCTTTTTTTAATGGGGGTAAAATAAAAAATGAAAAAGTACAATATGAGCGAATAAAAGAAAAAAGGAAAGAAAAGAAAGTTGGGCAAGTTGGACAAGAGAAAGCTATGATTTTCATTTTTAAGTACAACAAATGCAGATTCTTTTTGAAATATGTTGGTGGCCCTGAAAAGGGCCGTTGTATTTGTATTTTTCAGCTGGCTGTTTAACCTCCGAATCCGTAAAGGGTACGTCCTTGACGTTTCAGGGCGTAGACAACATCCATGGCAGTGACAGTCTTCCTCTTTGCGTGCTCTGTGTATGTGACAGCATCACGGATGACATTTTCCAAAAAGACTTTCAAGACACCACGTGTTTCCTCGTAGATAAGACCAGAGATACGTTTGACACCACCTCTTCTTGCTAAACGACGGATTGCTGGTTTGGTGATACCTTGGATATTATCACGCAACACCTTCCTGTGACGTTTGGCGCCTCCTTTACCTAGACCTTTTCCTCCTTTACCTCTTCCTGACATGTTGCTTGCTTTGTGAAGTTCGATAAAACGAATGACAACACTATCCAAATTATGCTATATATGTCATGAACGCGGCCCTAAAAGAAATACCACTGAATTTTTGATAGGTTGGACCTGATTGGTTGTTTTCGTCTAAATCCGGGAGGTAACTCTGTAGGAATTCTGTACACTTTCAATCCACTTTTTGATTGAAGCTCTGAAAATATATGAAAATAAAATATTTCAAACTGTATACAAATAAAAATACAAAGATTATAAAAGATGGACCAAATAACTAATGATCTCCATCATCAATTAATACTTCTTATATTTTCCAATGTGAAAGAGATTTATTTCCTTTTACTTAAATTAAAATACAAGAACATATCACACTGCATACATAAGCAGGAGTTAACAATGTGCAATTGCAATTAAAAACAATTAGTTTAAAAAAAATCTTTTTATACAGTTTTTTCTTGTTCTAAGGATACAGTTTCAGAGATAGTCCACTCTGCAGACTTAAGAGAGTAAAAGCAAAACTAAACTACAGCATACCAGTTTTAATAGTTAAGCATGGACAGATAAATTTGTAAATAAAAACAGGTGTGCATAATAATTTTTCTAAAAATCACCTTTACCAGTTTCAATAAAGATGTCCCGGGAAATTGACATTTCAAACATGTTATTATTACATGTATACAATCAATGCTCATCTTTTAACTACTAATTAGGAATCTTTCTAAATTTAGCAGCTACATATATATGAATACTTTATACATGTAGTCATAAGCTTTTGAAATGTACACAGTGCAGCCTCACTTTTTAAATACCACAATTGGTACATCACTGAATGAATAAATTATTGCGCCTTGCCTATTTTTCTCCACCAATTGGGAAAAAAGATTCATCCGCACACATGTTCACATCATTTATAAGGCACATAGAGCACCCAAAATAGCTGCATTTTAATCGCAAAATAAAGGTATTAAAAAAAAAGTTCTTTCTGTAACACACAATTGATGAAGACAAAGTTTTCAATGAGAATTTAAGGTGGACTACTTGGACCCGTACCGAAAATATATTTCAGAAATATAAAATAATTGAATCTTCTCATGTTGTCACAGTATAATACACAATATAAGTAAAAATTACATACAAAAAGCATCTAAAAAAAACAGTGAGAAAATAAGACCTGAGAAAAATGCATTTTAGAGAAAAATATAACCACAGAAATTAGAAAGAAATACATTTTAATAATTCTGCAATTAGTAGATGGATTGTGTTGTTCTTGGAGTATGTTTTTTCTTACCTTTTTCTATTTATGTATACATGTATATTATTTTTTTTCAGGGCGGTATACCAGAAAATGTATAACATTCTTGTTTTTTTTTTTCTGTAGGATTTGGAAGAAAATATGTATGTCTCTCTGTCTCTCTCTCTATATATTTATCCTTTTATTTCTTTCCTTTGCATGTTTTGAAATAAGTTTCTCTTTATGTTTCTTCTTCTTTCAATACAGTAACCTGACTGTCTTGGTCTAATCTTAGTGCAAAATAAAAAGATAAAAAGAAAGAAGAATAAAGATGTGGAGAAAGAAGAATAAAGAAAGATGGTGGAGAGGGGGTTTCAGCTATATTTGATTTTGATGTACAACATATTCAGACTCTTTTTGAAAAATATTGGTGGCCCTTAAAAGGGCCGTTATTGTATAGAGTAAAGGTCAGTTTAAGCACGTTCTCCACGGATTCTGCGAGCCAACTGGATGTCTTTGGGCATGATGGTGACTCTCTTGGCGTGGATTGCACACAAGTTGGTGTCCTCGAAAAGACCAACGAGGTAAGCTTCACTGGCTTCCTGGAGGGCCATAACGGCAGAGCTCTGGAAACGAAGATCAGTCTTGAAGTCTTGAGCAATTTCACGAACTAATCTCTGGAAGGGGAGTTTCCTGATGAGGAGTTCAGTACTTTTCTGGTATCTTCTGATCTCACGAAGAGCGACTGTTCCTGGCCTGTATCTATGTGGCTTCTTAACTCCACCTGTGGCAGGTGCGCTCTTACGGGCGGCCTTGGTGGCAAGTTGTTTTCTTGGAGCTTTTCCTCCAGTGGATTTACGGGCGGTCTGCTTTGTACGAGCCATTGCGATATGTTCTCTGTGAAAATCTACGATTACACGACAGAATACTTTAAAACTTCGAATGTTAGTGTATTTGTGCTAGCCGCAATGTTTGCAAACACGACACTGATTGGCCTTTCGGTGTAATAAAACTCACGTTGATTGGTTGAAATCTCTGTATTATGATTGGACTGATCTGGAAGTTACTTTCACAGCTTTCAATCCCTTTTTGGACTGAAGCTAACAATTATTGTTCACCCCAAGCTAACATTTGGCACACATTTGTTTCTATTCTGTTTTGTTGTGATCGTGTCAACGAAAATTTAAATCAGAAAAAAAAGTACTCAAGAGTAATGAAGAATTGAATTATTCTTTATTCAAATAATAAATAATTGGTTAATCAACAGTCTGACACGAAATTAATAATTGACAGGAAAATAAGTCTCTGTAAATTAAATAGCAAAATAGGAAAAAAAAGAAGAAAAAAACATCATCCATCCATTTTGATCAGTATCCGATTGGTATAGACATGCAGCCGTTTTCTTAGAGCGTGTCGCCTGTTTCTCGTATAAAGACATGCTTATAACAGTACACAACTGTCACTCGTCTCACTCGTCTCAGTGTCTTGAAAAGGTTCTTACGACAGAGAGAACACTTTTTAATGTCTATAGTCTTTGTATTCTCTAGCTACATTCTCTGTATTCTCTATAGTCTCGGTATTCTCTCCAGTATACTGCACGCATACTGGGAAACTTGCTCATTGTTAAAGTATTATTTATTGTTTATATACGATTTTGCCGAATACAACTGATTTCAGCTTAAAAAAAAAAAAAAATCTACACAACTATAAATATACGCATAAGTACTTTGTATTAGAACACAAACTATATATTATATATTTAAGAGAATGTGACAGCAGAAGAAGAAGAAGAAGAAAAGAATCCAGCTAGATCACAGACAAGACCGACACACACACAACGAACGAACGAACGAACGAACGAACGAACGAACGAACGAACGAACGAACGAACGAACGAACGAACGAACGAACGAACGAACGAACGAATATATTTATATAAAAATAAGGTCAAAGATTGTAATTTGTGTGCGTAAATTATATAATATAATATATAGGACTGCAACTAATTTACACAACAAACGATACAAATATGCAACATTGACCACTAACAACTGAGTTTTTCTTCCTCTCGTGCTTGCGCATTTCCGTCGAATATACGTTATATGGTTGTATATTTTCTTGGACTTGTATAAGAAAAGAAAGAAAGAAAAAAAAAAGAAACATGTAATGTTCTTCATTTTTTTCACACCAACTATTGTAATATATGATAAGAAAGTAGACACCTGTATATTGTTTGCAAAGAAAAAAGAAAACAGAAAAATAAAAAGACAGAGAAATAGAGGGAGTGAGCTATGTTTGAGATTGCTTTCTGCATTCAACTAAATTGTACAACAAAATCAGATTCTTTTTGAAAAATGTTGGTGGCCCTGAAAAGGGCCGTTGTAAGTGAAGTTTCTGTTGTGTTGACTTTACTTGGCAGCTTTCTGTGTCTTCTTTGGCAGAAGTACAGCCTGGATGTTTGGTAAAACACCTCCTTGGGCAATGGTTACACCAGAGAGAAGTTTGTTCAATTCTTCGTCGTTTCTGATGGCCAACTGGAGATGACGGGGGATGATTCTGCTCTTCTTGTTGTCACGGGCAGCATTTCCTGCCAACTCCAAAACCTCAGCTGCTAAGTATTCCAAGACAGCGGCAAGGTAGACTGGTGCTCCGGCACCAACTCTCTCGGCGTAGTTTCCTTTCCTCAAAAGTCTGTGGATACGACCTACTGGGAACTGAAGTCCGGCACGGGATGACCTAGACTTTGCCTTTGCTTTTGCTTTTCCTCCTTTTCCTCGTCCTGACATTTTGATTTAATACGTTGTTTGACTTGAACAAGTATAAACAATGATTATCCCAAGAGGTGGTAGTTTACTATTTATACCCGCAAAACGGATTGAAAGATGTTTCAGTTCTAAACCAATCAAATCATCGCTTCTTCCAGGTAGTTAGGTTGAATGTTAGAAGGTGCTCTCTCCGAAGTTCGCGTTAAGTAAAAACTTTCAATCCGTTTTGCCGAGTATAAATAGAAATTTTTATTAACGGCCATCATTCACTGATTACATTTCAGAGAGTATACATCTGTCAAAATGCCACCAAAAGTTGGAACCAAAGGAGCCAAAAAGGCCGTAACAAAGGCAAAGACTGCCCGACCCGGCGGTGACAAGAAAAGGAGGAGGAAGAGGAGAGAATCCTATGCCATCTACATCTACAAAGTCTTGAGACAGGTTCACCCAGACACTGGAGTATCCTCAAAGGCTATGTCTATCATGAACAGTTTTGTCAACGACATCTTTGAGAGAATCGCTGCAGAAGCTTCCCGTCTCGCTCACTACAACAAGAGATCTACCATCACATCTCGGGAGATCCAGACTGCAGTTCGTCTGCTCTTACCCGGTGAATTGGCCAAGCACGCTGTCAGTGAAGGTACCAAAGCCGTCACAAAGTACACCAGCAGCAAGTAAACAACGAGAAGTTTCACTTCACAAACGGCCCTTTTCAGGGCCACCAACATTTTTCAAAAAGAGTCTTATTATTGTTGTACATAACAAACTTCTAAATCAAGCTGTGTCCCACCCCAAAAATGAACAATTTATCTATATCTGGATTCTGTCTTTTTGTCTTTCTTTCTTGCTTTCTTATTTTTCTCTTCTTTATTCTTCATCTGATTAGTCCGATTTCAAAAAAGGTTGTTATTAAAAATATACACAAAATTTAACGGGTTATACGTTTCTTCCTCTCTTTTTTTTGTGTGTCTAGAATAAAATTATACTTGAATATGTATTGATGAACCATTGTATAAAACATAAACACGAACAGATAAATTCAACGTTGACAGAAAGGGGGGCGGGGATAAAAAAAAAACAAAACCAAACAATATAAACTAGATTGAATGTTTGACAATGGAGAAAAATTAAGCAATATATTTATGACATAAAAGAATATGAAATAAAGAATAAAATTGTAATTTACATTACAAATCGGGATTCATATTGTATCCACAGACTTGCTTGCCTTTTTTTAATGGGGGTAAAATAAAAAATGAAAAAGTACAATATGAGCGAATAAAAGAAAAAAGGAAAGAAAAGAAAGTTGGGCAAGTTGGACAAGAGAAAGCTATGATTTTCATTTTTAAGTACAACAAATGCAGATTCTTTTTGAAATATGTTGGTGGCCCTGAAAAGGGCCGTTGTATTTGTATTTTTCAGCTGGCTGTTTAACCTCCGAATCCGTAAAGGGTACGTCCTTGACGTTTCAGGGCGTAGACAACATCCATGGCAGTGACAGTCTTCCTCTTTGCGTGCTCTGTGTATGTGACAGCATCACGGATGACATTTTCCAAAAAGACTTTCAAGACACCACGTGTTTCCTCGTAGATAAGACCAGAGATACGTTTGACACCACCTCTTCTTGCTAAACGACGGATTGCTGGTTTGGTGATACCTTGGATATTATCACGCAACACCTTCCTGTGACGTTTGGCGCCTCCTTTACCTAGACCTTTTCCTCCTTTACCTCTTCCTGACATGTTGCTTGCTTTGTGAAGTTCGATAAAACGAATGACAACACTATCCAAATTATGCTATATATGTCATGAACGCGGCCCTAAAAGAAATACCACTGAATTTTTGATAGGTTGGACCTGATTGGTTGTTTTCGTCTAAATCCGGGAGGTAACTCTGTAGGAATTCTGTACACTTTCAATCCACTTTTTGATTGAAGCTCTGAAAATATATGAAAATAAAATATTTCAAACTGTATACAAATAAAAATACAAAGATTATAAAAGATGGACCAAATAACTAATGATCTCCATCATCAATTAATACTTCTTATATTTTCCAATGTGAAAGAGATTTATTTCCTTTTACTTAAATTAAAATACAAGAACATATCACACTGCATACATAAGCAGGAGTTAACAATGTGCAATTGCAATTAAAAACAATTAGTTTAAAAAAAATCTTTTTATACAGTTTTTTCTTGTTCTAAGGATACAGTTTCAGAGATAGTCCACTCTGCAGACTTAAGAGAGTAAAAGCAAAACTAAACTACAGCATACCAGTTTTAATAGTTAAGCATGGACAGATAAATTTGTAAATAAAAACAGGTGTGCATAATAATTTTTCTAAAAATCACCTTTACCAGTTTCAATAAAGATGTCCCGGGAAATTGACATTTCAAACATGTTATTATTACATGTATACAATCAATGCTCATCTTTTAACTACTAATTAGGAATCTTTCTAAATTTAGCAGCTACATATATATGAATACTTTATACATGTAGTCATAAGCTTTTGAAATGTACACAGTGCAGCCTCACTTTTTAAATACCACAATTGGTACATCACTGAATGAATAAATTATTGCGCCTTGCCTATTTTTCTCCACCAATTGGGAAAAAAGATTCATCCGCACACATGTTCACATCATTTATAAGGCACATAGAGCACCCAAAATAGCTGCATTTTAATCGCAAAATAAAGGTATTAAAAAAAAAGTTCTTTCTGTAACACACAATTGATGAAGACAAAGTTTTCAATGAGAATTTAAGGTGGACTACTTGGACCCGTACCGAAAATATATTTCAGAAATATAAAATAATTGAATCTTCTCATGTTGTCACAGTATAATACACAATATAAGTAAAAATTACATACAAAAAGCATCTAAAAAAAACAGTGAGAAAATAAGACCTGAGAAAAATGCATTTTAGAGAAAAATATAACCACAGAAATTAGAAAGAAATACATTTTAATAATTCTGCAATTAGTAGATGGATTGTGTTGTTCTTGGAGTATGTTTTTTCTTACCTTTTTCTATTTATGTATACATGTATATTATTTTTTTTCAGGGCGGTATACCAGAAAATGTATAACATTCTTGTTTTTTTTTTTCTGTAGGATTTGGAAGAAAATATGTATGTCTCTCTGTCTCTCTCTCTATATATTTATCCTTTTATTTCTTTCCTTTGCATGTTTTGAAATAAGTTTCTCTTTATGTTTCTTCTTCTTTCAATACAGTAACCTGACTGTCTTGGTCTAATCTTAGTGCAAAATAAAAAGATAAAAAGAAAGAAGAATAAAGATGTGGAGAAAGAAGAATAAAGAAAGATGGTGGAGAGGGGGTTTCAGCTATATTTGATTTTGATGTACAACATATTCAGACTCTTTTTGAAAAATATTGGTGGCCCTTAAAAGGGCCGTTATTGTATAGAGTAAAGGTCAGTTTAAGCACGTTCTCCACGGATTCTGCGAGCCAACTGGATGTCTTTGGGCATGATGGTGACTCTCTTGGCGTGGATTGCACACAAGTTGGTGTCCTCGAAAAGACCAACGAGGTAAGCTTCACTGGCTTCCTGGAGGGCCATAACGGCAGAGCTCTGGAAACGAAGATCAGTCTTGAAGTCTTGAGCAATTTCACGAACTAATCTCTGGAAGGGGAGTTTCCTGATGAGGAGTTCAGTACTTTTCTGGTATCTTCTGATCTCACGAAGAGCGACTGTTCCTGGCCTGTATCTATGTGGCTTCTTAACTCCACCTGTGGCAGGTGCGCTCTTACGGGCGGCCTTGGTGGCAAGTTGTTTTCTTGGAGCTTTTCCTCCAGTGGATTTACGGGCGGTCTGCTTTGTACGAGCCATTGCGATATGTTCTCTGTGAAAATCTACGATTACACGACAGAATACTTTAAAACTTCGAATGTTAGTGTATTTGTGCTAGCCGCAATGTTTGCAAACACGACACTGATTGGCCTTTCGGTGTAATAAAACTCACGTTGATTGGTTGAAATCTCTGTATTATGATTGGACTGATCTGGAAGTTACTTTCACAGCTTTCAATCCCTTTTTGGACTGAAGCTAACAATTATTGTTCACCCCAAGCTAACATTTGGCACACATTTGTTTCTATTCTGTTTTGTTGTGATCGTGTCAACGAAAATTTAAATCAGAAAAAAAAGTACTCAAGAGTAATGAAGAATTGAATTATTCTTTATTCAAATAATAAATAATTGGTTAATCAACAGTCTGACACGAAATTAATAATTGACAGGAAAATAAGTCTCTGTAAATTAAATAGCAAAATAGGAAAAAAAAGAAGAAAAAAACATCATCCATCCATTTTGATCAGTATCCGATTGGTATAGACATGCAGCCGTTTTCTTAGAGCGTGTCGCCTGTTTCTCGTATAAAGACATGCTTATAACAGTACACAACTGTCACTCGTCTCACTCGTCTCAGTGTCTTGAAAAGGTTCTTACGACAGAGAGAACACTTTTTAATGTCTATAGTCTTTGTATTCTCTAGCTACATTCTCTGTATTCTCTATAGTCTCGGTATTCTCTCCAGTATACTGCACGCATACTGGGAAACTTGCTCATTGTTAAAGTATTATTTATTGTTTATATACGATTTTGCCGAATACAACTGATTTCAGCTTAAAAAAAAAAAAAATCTACACAACTATAAATATACGCATAAGTACTTTGTATTAGAACACAAACTATATATTATATATTTAAGAGAATGTGACAGCAGAAGAAGAAGAAGAAGAAAAGAATCCAGCTAGATCACAGACAAGACCGACACACACACAACGAACGAACGAACGAACGAACGAACGAACGAACGAACGAACGAACGAACGAACGAACGAACGAACGAACGAACGAACGAACGAACGAACGAATATATTTATATAAAAATAAGGTCAAAGATTGTAATTTGTGTGCGTAAATTATATAATATAATATATAGGACTGCAACTAATTTACACAACAAACGATACAAATATGCAACATTGACCACTAACAACTGAGTTTTTCTTCCTCTCGTGCTTGCGCATTTCCGTCGAATATACGTTATATGGTTGTATATTTTCTTGGACTTGTATAAGAAAAGAAAGAAAGAAAAAAAAAAGAAACATGTAATGTTCTTCATTTTTTTCACACCAACTATTGTAATATATGATAAGAAAGTAGACACCTGTATATTGTTTGCAAAGAAAAAAGAAAACAGAAAAATAAAAAGACAGAGAAATAGAGGGAGTGAGCTATGTTTGAGATTGCTTTCTGCATTCAACTAAATTGTACAACAAAATCAGATTCTTTTTGAAAAATGTTGGTGGCCCTGAAAAGGGCCGTTGTAAGTGAAGTTTCTGTTGTGTTGACTTTACTTGGCAGCTTTCTGTGTCTTCTTTGGCAGAAGTACAGCCTGGATGTTTGGTAAAACACCTCCTTGGGCAATGGTTACACCAGAGAGAAGTTTGTTCAATTCTTCGTCGTTTCTGATGGCCAACTGGAGATGACGGGGGATGATTCTGCTCTTCTTGTTGTCACGGGCAGCATTTCCTGCCAACTCCAAAACCTCAGCTGCTAAGTATTCCAAGACAGCGGCAAGGTAGACTGGTGCTCCGGCACCAACTCTCTCGGCGTAGTTTCCTTTCCTCAAAAGTCTGTGGATACGACCTACTGGGAACTGAAGTCCGGCACGGGATGACCTAGACTTTGCCTTTGCTTTTGCTTTTCCTCCTTTTCCTCGTCCTGACATTTTGATTTAATACGTTGTTTGACTTGAACAAGTATAAACAATGATTATCCCAAGAGGTGGTAGTTTACTATTTATACCCGCAAAACGGATTGAAAGATGTTTCAGTTCTAAACCAATCAAATCATCGCTTCTTCCAGGTAGTTAGGTTGAATGTTAGAAGGTGCTCTCTCCGAAGTTCGCGTTAAGTAAAAACTTTCAATCCGTTTTGCCGAGTATAAATAGAAATTTTTATTAACGGCCATCATTCACTGATTACATTTCAGAGAGTATACATCTGTCAAAATGCCACCAAAAGTTGGAACCAAAGGAGCCAAAAAGGCCGTAACAAAGGCAAAGACTGCCCGACCCGGCGGTGACAAGAAAAGGAGGAGGAAGAGGAGAGAATCCTATGCCATCTACATCTACAAAGTCTTGAGACAGGTTCACCCAGACACTGGAGTATCCTCAAAGGCTATGTCTATCATGAACAGTTTTGTCAACGACATCTTTGAGAGAATCGCTGCAGAAGCTTCCCGTCTCGCTCACTACAACAAGAGATCTACCATCACATCTCGGGAGATCCAGACTGCAGTTCGTCTGCTCTTACCCGGTGAATTGGCCAAGCACGCTGTCAGTGAAGGTACCAAAGCCGTCACAAAGTACACCAGCAGCAAGTAAACAACGAGAAGTTTCACTTCACAAACGGCCCTTTTCAGGGCCACCAACATTTTTCAAAAAGAGTCTTATTATTGTTGTACATAACAAACTTCTAAATCAAGCTGTGTCCCACCCCAAAAATGAACAATTTATCTATATCTGGATTCTGTCTTTTTGTCTTTCTTTCTTGCTTTCTTATTTTTCTCTTCTTTATTCTTCATCTGATTAGTCCGATTTCAAAAAAGGTTGTTATTAAAAATATACACAAAATTTAACGGGTTATACGTTTCTTCCTCTCTTTTTTTTGTGTGTCTAGAATAAAATTATACTTGAATATGTATTGATGAACCATTGTATAAAACATAAACACGAACAGATAAATTCAACGTTGACAGAAAGGGGGGCGGGGATAAAAAAAAAACAAAACCAAACAATATAAACTAGATTGAATGTTTGACAATGGAGAAAAATTAAGCAATATATTTATGACATAAAAGAATATGAAATAAAGAATAAAATTGTAATTTACATTACAAATCGGGATTCATATTGTATCCACAGACTTGCTTGCCTTTTTTTAATGGGGGTAAAATAAAAAATGAAAAAGTACAATATGAGCGAATAAAAGAAAAAAGGAAAGAAAAGAAAGTTGGGCAAGTTGGACAAGAGAAAGCTATGATTTTCATTTTTAAGTACAACAAATGCAGATTCTTTTTGAAATATGTTGGTGGCCCTGAAAAGGGCCGTTGTATTTGTATTTTTCAGCTGGCTGTTTAACCTCCGAATCCGTAAAGGGTACGTCCTTGACGTTTCAGGGCGTAGACAACATCCATGGCAGTGACAGTCTTCCTCTTTGCGTGCTCTGTGTATGTGACAGCATCACGGATGACATTTTCCAAAAAGACTTTCAAGACACCACGTGTTTCCTCGTAGAAAGACCAGAGATACGTTTGACACCACCTCTTCTTGCTAAACGACGGATTGCTGGTTTGGTGATACCTTGGATATTATCACGCAACACCTTCCTGTGACGTTTGGCGCCTCCTTTACCTAGACCTTTTCCTCCTTTACCTCTTCCTGACATGTTGCTTGCTTTGTGAAGTTCGATAAAACGAATGACAACACTATCCAAATTATGCTATATATGTCATGAACGCGGCCCTAAAAGAAATACCACTGAATTTTTGATAGGTTGGACCTGATTGGTTGTTTTCGTCTAAATCCGGGAGGTAACTCTGTAGGAATTCTGTACACTTTCAATCCACTTTTTGATTGAAGCTCTGAAAATATATGAAAATAAAATATTTCAAACTGTATACAAATAAAAATACAAAGATTATAAAAGATGGACCAAATAACTAATGATCTCCATCATCAATTAATACTTCTTATATTTTCCAATGTGAAAGAGATTTATTTCCTTTTACTTAAATTAAAATACAAGAACATATCACACTGCATACATAAGCAGGAGTTAACAATGTGCAATTGCAATTAAAAACAATTAGTTTAAAAAAAATCTTTTTATACAGTTTTTTCTTGTTCTAAGGATACAGTTTCAGAGATAGTCCACTCTGCAGACTTAAGAGAGTAAAAGCAAAACTAAACTACAGCATACCAGTTTTAATAGTTAAGCATGGACAGATAAATTTGTAAATAAAAACAGGTGTGCATAATAATTTTTCTAAAAATCACCTTTACCAGTTTCAATAAAGATGTCCCGGGAAATTGACATTTCAAACATGTTATTATTACATGTATACAATCAATGCTCATCTTTTAACTACTAATTAGGAATCTTTCTAAATTTAGCAGCTACATATATATGAATACTTTATACATGTAGTCATAAGCTTTTGAAATGTACACAGTGCAGCCTCACTTTTAAATACCACAATTGGTACATCACTGAATGAATAAATTATTGCGCCTTGCCTATTTTTCTCCACGCAATTGGGAAAAAAGATTCATCCGCACACATGTTCACATCATTTATAAGGCACATAGAGCACCCAAAATAGCTGCATTTTAATCGCAAAATAAAGGTATTAAAAAAAAGTTCTTTCTGTAACACACAATTGATGAAGACAAAGTTTTCAATGAGAATTTAAGGTGGACTACTTGGACCCGTACCGAAAATATATTTCAGAAATATAAAATAATTGAATCTTCTCATGTTGTCACAGTATAATACACAATATAAGTAAAAATTACATACAAAAAGCATCTAAAAAAAACAGTGAGAAAATAAGACCTGAGAAAAATGCATTTTAGAGAAAAATATAACCACAGAAATTAGAAAGAAATACATTTTAATAATTCTGCAATTAGTAGATGGATTGTGTTGTTCTTGGAGTATGTTTTTTCTTACCTTTTTCTATTTATGTATACATGTATATTATTTTTTTTCAGGGCGGTATACCAGAAAATGTATAACATTCTTGTTTTTTTTTTTCTGTAGGATTTGGAAGAAAATATGTATGTCTCTCTGTCTCTCTCTCTATATATTTATCCTTTTATTTCTTTCCTTTGCATGTTTTGAAATAAGTTTCTCTTTATGTTTCTTCTTCTTTCAATACAGTAACCTGACTGTCTTGGTCTAATCTTAGTGCAAAATAAAAAGATAAAAAGAAAGAAGAATAAAGATGTGGAGAAAGAAGAATAAGAAAGATGGTGGAGAGGGGGTTTCAGCTATATTTGATTTTGATGTACAACATATTCAGACTCTTTTTGAAAAATATTGGTGGCCCTTAAAAGGGCCGTTATTGTATAGAGTAAAGGTCAGTTTAAGCACGTTCTCCACGGATTCTGCGAGCCAACTGGATGTCTTTGGGCATGATGGTGACTCTCTTGGCGTGGATTGCACACAAGTTGGTGTCCTCGAAAAGACCAACGAGGTAAGCTTCACTGGCTTCCTGGAGGGCCATAACGGCAGAGCTCTGGAAACGAAGATCAGTCTTGAAGTCTTGAGCAATTTCACGAACTAATCTCTGGAAGGGGAGTTTCCTGATGAGGAGTTCAGTACTTTTCTGGTATCTTCTGATCTCACGAAGAGCGACTGTTCCTGGCCTGTATCTATGTGGCTTCTTAACTCCACCTGTGGCAGGTGCGCTCTTACGGGCGGCCTTGGTGGCAAGTTGTTTTCTTGGAGCTTTTCCTCCAGTGGATTTACGGGCGGTCTGCTTTGTACGAGCCATTGCGATATGTTCTCTGTGAAAATCTACGATTACACGACAGAATACTTTAAAACTTCGAATGTTAGTGTATTTGTGCTAGCCGCAATGTTTGCAAACACGACACTGATTGGCCTTTCGGTGTAATAAAACTCACGTTGATTGGTTGAAATCTCTGTATTATGATTGGACTGATCTGGAAGTTACTTTCACAGCTTTCAATCCCTTTTTGGACTGAAGCTAACAATTATTGTTCACCCCAAGCTAACATTTGGCACACATTTGTTTCTATTCTGTTTTTGTTGTGATCGTGTCAACGAAAATTTAAATCAGAAAAAAAAGTACTCAAGAGTAATGAAGAATTGAATTATTCTTTATTCAAATAATAAATAATTGGTTAATCAACAGTCTGACACGAAATTAATAATTGACAGGAAAATAAGTCTCTGTAAATTAAATAGCAAAATAGGAAAAAAAAGAAGAAAAAAACATCATCCATCCATTTTGATCAGTATCCGATTGGTATAGACA
>NW_027268923.1:0-31401 GCF_963676685.1 Mytilus edulis
GCGGCTTTAGGTTTAACTACTTTCTTTGCTGGTTTCTTAGCTGGTTTAGCCACTTCCCCAATCTTAAAGCTTCCAGAAGCGCCGGTACCCTTCGACTGTTTCAAGCTATTGCTCTTCACTCCTGATTTCAGAGCTAACTTCAAGTGAGTGTTTACTGTTTTTGCATCGCTACCAACGCTGAAGTTTGCTAAGATATACTTAAGGATGGCTTGACGGCTGGAGCCTCCACGCTCTTTCAAAGCAGATATAGCCTTTCCGACCATCTCGCTGTATTTTGGATGAGTAGCTACTTTCTTTGGTTTAGCTGCAACTTTCTTCTTTGGTGACTTAGCTGGGGTCTTTACTACTGGTGCTGGTGCGTCTGACATTTTGCGGTTTTGGTTGTTGAACGATGTGTGCGAATGAACGACAGATTACAATGTTTTCCAAACCTCACTGACATAGTGTAATTATCTATCTAACGCGGACCTCGACGAGAGCACCCTTAAACTTTCATGACAATCTAATTCAAACAGATCGACAAGAAAATCTGTGTGCTTGTTCGACAAGTTTTAATCATTTGTTTCAAATAAATTGTACGTTTTGATATATAAATCATACACGAAAATCTTCAGCAGGAATTTTTCTTTCAGAATATGTCATAAGAATTAAACAAAATACCACGAGTAAAGAAATATTTACGATTAATGTACAACTTGTCAATTTCTCTCGTGCGATTCTTCATCAGAAAACGTGTTGTATTATTTCACAAAAACTAGATTGTGCCGTAAAAATGATATACCTTTGTAGTAAAATCATTTCTTTATATGTTTTTTGCTTTCAGATATACGTAGAAATAAAGAGACTTCCCAAAAATTTAGATTTTGCCTTCGATATGAAAGCACACAAAGATGGCAAACTTCGAAAGCGGGACTTCCTTGACCGAGATGAAAGACGTTTCAAATATTCGAATTTTTTACTGGAACTTTACAAGCTATAATTAGTATTTATTGTTTATTATTTGTTTTTGCTATAATGAATTTTTGCTAATCAGAATTCTTTCAGAAAAATAGTGAATCATATAAGCCCTGGTCAAAAAGAAAGAGGCGATTTCAAATGACGACAAAAGGCGGATACCATATTATCACAGACGACCTAATTTAAAAAAAAAATATATATATATGTAGCCACATGCATGTGGAAGGAGTGGAATTCTTAAGTGTATATAACTTGACTTGCATGTATTTCACGTAAAAATATTTCACCATGCAGATGGGTATTGAAAAATAAATAAATTTATGAATGATTTATTTTCTGTTTTCTTCATTCATTGATAGCTAGATATGTTGAATATTACATCCAAGTAAATTAGTAAAAAAAATCATAGAACAATTATGTTTGGTAGGAATGCAAAATTATAAGTAAAAAAATGTCTACAACACCCGGTATTCCCAGGCGGTCACCCATCCAAGTACTAACCGGGCTCGACGTTGCTTAACTTCGGTGATCGGACGAGAACCGGTGTTTTCAACGTGATATGGTCGTAGACACAGAAGTGTTAAAATTTTTGATATATAAGGTTAGGTAGTAGCATTTTTGAAAAGAAATTTATATAAAACAGATTTTTTCAGAAGCAAAACTTTACATTAATTGTTTGGTAGAAATGCAAAATTATAGGTACAAAAAATGTCTACAACACCCGGTATTCCCAGGCGGTCACCCATCCAAGTACTAACCGGGCTCGACGTTGCTTAACTTCGGTGATCGGACGAGAACCGGTGTTTTCAACGTGATATGGTCGTAGACACAGAAGTGTCAAAATGTTTGATATATAAAGTTAGGAAGTAGCAATTTTGAACAGATCTAGAATTTGTATAAAAAAAAATTTCAGGTTTAAGATAGAAGCAAAACTAAACACTTACTGCACGATCCAGAGAGTGGAAGATAGTAAAACTAGGCAAGTACACATGGACTTTATAGTAGAAAAAAATTGCAGAGAAGACAGAGAGATTTAGAATATGGGACAAGCTATATTTTATTTGTGACTAATACCATGCAACAATTTCAGACTCTTTTTGAAAAATTTTGGTAGCCCTTAAAAGGGCTGTTTAAGCTTTAAAAGCATCAGGATGCTTCCTTTATTTACTTCTTCTTTGGTGTCTTTGCCTTCTTTGGTTTAGCTGCAGCCTTTGTCTTCTTGGGAGATTTTGTGGCTTTCTTTGCAGATTTGGCAGCAGGTTTTGCAGCAGGTTTCTTTGCAGCTGGTTTCTTTGCTTTTGGTTTAGCTGCTTTCTTTTCACCTGCTGGTTTCTTTGCTGCAGGTTTCTTTGCGGCAGTCTTTTTGGTAGGTGTCTTTGCCTTCTTTGGCTTGGCGGCTTTAGGTTTAACTACTTTCTTTGCTGGTTTCTTAGCTGGTTTAGCCACTTCCCCAATCTTAAAGCTTCCAGAAGCGCCGGTACCCTTCGACTGTTTCAAGCTATTGCTCTTCACTCCTGATTTCAGAGCTAACTTCAAGTGAGTGTTTACTGTTTTTGCATCGCTACCAACGCTGAAGTTTGCTAAGATATACTTAAGGATGGCTTGACGGCTGGAGCCTCCACGCTCTTTCAAAGCAGATATAGCCTTTCCGACCATCTCGCTGTATTTTGGATGAGTAGCTACTTTCTTTGGTTTAGCTGCAACTTTCTTCTTTGGTGACTTAGCTGGGGTCTTTACTACTGGTGCTGGTGCGTCTGACATTTTGCGGTTTTGGTTGTTGAACGATGTGTGCGAATGAACGACAGATTACAATGTTTTCCAAACCTCACTGACATAGTGTAATTATCTATCTAACGCGGACCTCGACGAGAGCACCCTTAAACTTTCATGACAATCTAATTCAAACAGATCGACAAGAAAATCTGTGTGCTTGTTCGACAAGTTTTAATCATTTGTTTCAAATAAATTGTACGTTTTGATATATAAATCATACACGAAAATCTTCAGCAGGAATTTTTCTTTCAGAATATGTCATAAGAATTAAACAAAATACCACGAGTAAAGAAATATTTACGATTAATGTACAACTTGTCAATTTCTCTCGTGCGATTCTTCATCAGAAAACGTGTTGTATTATTTCACAAAAACTAGATTGTGCCGTAAAAATGATATACCTTTGTAGTAAAATCATTTCTTTATATGTTTTTGCTTTCAGATATACGTAGAAATAAAGAGACTTCCCAAAAATTTAGATTTTGCCTTCGATATGAAAGCACACAAAGATGGCAAACTTCGAAAGCGGGACTTCCTTGACCGAGATGAAAGACGTTTCAAATATTCGAATTTTTTACTGGAACTTTACAAGCTATAATTAGTATTTATTGTTTATTATTTGTTTTTGCTATAATGAATTTTTGCTAATCAGAATTCTTTCAGAAAAATAGTGAATCATATAAGCCCTGGTCAAAAAGAAAGAGGCGATTTCAAATGACGACAAAAGGCGGATACCATATTATCACAGACGACCTAATTTAAAAAAAAAATATATATATATGTAGCCACATGCATGTGGAAGGAGTGGAATTCTTAAGTGTATATAACTTGACTTGCATGTATTTCACGTAAAAATATTTCACCATGCAGATGGGTATTGAAAAATAAATAAATTTATGAATGATTTATTTTCTGTTTTCTTCATTCATTGATAGCTAGATATGTTGAATATTACATCCAAGTAAATTAGTAAAAAAAATCATAGAACAATTATGTTTGGTAGGAATGCAAAATTATAAGTAAAAAAATGTCTACAACACCCGGTATTCCCAGGCGGTCACCCATCCAAGTACTAACCGGGCTCGACGTTGCTTAACTTCGGTGATCGGACGAGAACCGGTGTTTTCAACGTGATATGGTCGTAGACACAGAAGTGTTAAAATTTTTGATATATAAGGTTAGGTAGTAGCATTTTTGAAAAGAAATTTATATAAAACAGATTTTTTCAGAAGCAAAACTTTACATTAATTGTTTGGTAGAAATGCAAAATTATAGGTACAAAAAATGTCTACAACACCCGGTATTCCCAGGCGGTCACCCATCCAAGTACTAACCGGGCTCGACGTTGCTTAACTTCGGTGATCGGACGAGAACCGGTGTTTTCAACGTGATATGGTCGTAGACACAGAAGTGTCAAAATGTTTGATATATAAAGTTAGGAAGTAGCAATTTTGAACAGATCTAGAATTTGTATAAAAAAAAATTTCAGGTTTAAGATAGAAGCAAAACTAAACACTTACTGCACGATCCAGAGAGTGGAAGATAGTAAAACTAGGCAAGTACACATGGACTTTATAGTAGAAAAAAATTGCAGAGAAGACAGAGAGATTTAGAATATGGGACAAGCTATATTTTATTTGTGACTAATACCATGCAACAATTTCAGACTCTTTTTGAAAAATTTTGGTAGCCCTTAAAAGGGCTGTTTAAGCTTTAAAAGCATCAGGATGCTTCCTTTATTTACTTCTTCTTTGGTGTCTTTGCCTTCTTTGGTTTAGCTGCAGCCTTTGTCTTCTTGGGAGATTTTGTGGCTTTCTTTGCAGATTTGGCAGCAGGTTTTGCAGCAGGTTTCTTTGCAGCTGGTTTCTTTGCTTTTGGTTTAGCTGCTTTCTTTTCACCTGCTGGTTTCTTTGCTGCAGGTTTCTTTGCGGCAGTCTTTTTGGTAGGTGTCTTTGCCTTCTTTGGCTTGGCGGCTTTAGGTTTAACTACTTTCTTTGCTGGTTTCTTAGCTGGTTTAGCCACTTCCCCAATCTTAAAGCTTCCAGAAGCGCCGGTACCCTTCGACTGTTTCAAGCTATTGCTCTTCACTCCTGATTTCAGAGCTAACTTCAAGTGAGTGTTTACTGTTTTTGCATCGCTACCAACGCTGAAGTTTGCTAAGATATACTTAAGGATGGCTTGACGGCTGGAGCCTCCACGCTCTTTCAAAGCAGATATAGCCTTTCCGACCATCTCGCTGTATTTTGGATGAGTAGCTACTTTCTTTGGTTTAGCTGCAACTTTCTTCTTTGGTGACTTAGCTGGGGTCTTTACTACTGGTGCTGGTGCGTCTGACATTTTGCGGTTTTGGTTGTTGAACGATGTGTGCGAATGAACGACAGATTACAATGTTTTCCAAACCTCACTGACATAGTGTAATTATCTATCTAACGCGGACCTCGACGAGAGCGCACCCTTAAACTTTCATGACAATCTAATTCAAACAGATCGACAAGAAAATCTGTGTGCTTGTTCGACAAGTTTTAATCATTTGTTTCAAATAAATTGTACGTTTTGATATATAAATCATACACGAAAATCTTCAGCAGGAATTTTTCTTTCAGAATATGTCATAAGAATTAAACAAAATACCACGAGTAAAGAAATATTTACGATTAATGTACAACTTGTCAATTTCTCTCGTGCGATTCTTCATCAGAAAACGTGTTGTATTATTTCACAAAAACTAGATTGTGCCGTAAAAATGATATACCTTTGTAGTAAAATCATTTCTTTATATGTTTTTGCTTTCAGATATACGTAGAAATAAAGAGACTTCCCAAAAATTTAGATTTTGCCTTCGATATGAAAGCACACAAAGATGGCAAACTTCGAAAGCGGGACTTCCTTGACCGAGATGAAAGACGTTTCAAATATTCGAATTTTTTACTGGAACTTTACAAGCTATAATTAGTATTTATTGTTTATTATTTGTTTTTGCTATAATGAATTTTTGCTAATCAGAATTCTTTCAGAAAAATAGTGAATCATATAAGCCCTGGTCAAAAAGAAAGAGGCGATTTCAAATGACGACAAAAGGCGGATACCATATTATCACAGACGACCTAATTTAAAAAAAAAAAATATATATGTAGCCACATGCATGTGGAAGGAGTGGAATTCTTAAGTGTATATAACTTGACTTGCATGTATTTCACGTAAAAATATTTCACCATGCAGATGGGTATTGAAAAATAAATAAATTTATGAATGATTTATTTTCTGTTTTCTTCATTCATTGATAGCTAGATATGTTGAATATTACATCCAAGTAAATTAGTAAAAAAAATCATAGAACAATTATGTTTGGTAGGAATGCAAAATTATAAGTAAAAAAATGTCTACAACACCCGGTATTCCCAGGCGGTCACCCATCCAAGTACTAACCGGGCTCGACGTTGCTTAACTTCGGTGATCGGACGAGAACCGGTGTTTTCAACGTGATATGGTCGTAGACACAGAAGTGTTAAAATTTTTGATATATAAGGTTAGGTAGTAGCATTTTTGAAAAGAAATTTATATAAAACAGATTTTTTCAGAAGCAAAACTTTACATTAATTGTTTGGTAGAAATGCAAAATTATAGGTACAAAAAATGTCTACAACACCCGGTATTCCCAGGCGGTCACCCATCCAAGTACTAACCGGGCTCGACGTTGCTTAACTTCGGTGATCGGACGAGAACCGGTGTTTTCAACGTGATATGGTCGTAGACACAGAAGTGTCAAAATGTTTGATATATAAAGTTAGGAAGTAGCAATTTTGAACAGATCTAGAATTTGTATAAAAAAAAATTTCAGGTTTAAGATAGAAGCAAAACTAAACACTTACTGCACGATCCAGAGAGTGGAAGATAGTAAAACTAGGCAAGTACACATGGACTTTATAGTAGAAAAAAATTGCAGAGAAGACAGAGAGATTTAGAATATGGGACAAGCTATATTTTATTTGTGACTAATACCATGCAACAATTTCAGACTCTTTTTGAAAAATTTTGGTAGCCCTTAAAAGGGCTGTTTAAGCTTTAAAAGCATCAGGATGCTTCCTTTATTTACTTCTTCTTTGGTGTCTTTGCCTTCTTTGGTTTAGCTGCAGCCTTTGTCTTCTTGGGAGATTTTGTGGCTTTCTTTGCAGATTTGGCAGCAGGTTTTGCAGCAGGTTTCTTTGCAGCTGGTTTCTTTGCTTTTGGTTTAGCTGCTTTCTTTTCACCTGCTGGTTTCTTTGCTGCAGGTTTCTTTGCGGCAGTCTTTTTGGTAGGTGTCTTTGCCTTCTTTGGCTTGGCGGCTTTAGGTTTAACTACTTTCTTTGCTGGTTTCTTAGCTGGTTTAGCCACTTCCCCAATCTTAAAGCTTCCAGAAGCGCCGGTACCCTTCGACTGTTTCAAGCTATTGCTCTTCACTCCTGATTTCAGAGCTAACTTCAAGTGAGTGTTTACTGTTTTTGCATCGCTACCAACGCTGAAGTTTGCTAAGATATACTTAAGGATGGCTTGACGGCTGGAGCCTCCACGCTCTTTCAAAGCAGATATAGCCTTTCCGACCATCTCGCTGTATTTTGGATGAGTAGCTACTTTCTTTGGTTTAGCTGCAACTTTCTTCTTTGGTGACTTAGCTGGGGTCTTTACTACTGGTGCTGGTGCGTCTGACATTTTGCGGTTTTGGTTGTTGAACGATGTGTGCGAATGAACGACAGATTACAATGTTTTCCAAACCTCACTGACATAGTGTAATTATCTATCTAACGCGGACCTCGACGAGAGCACCCTTAAACTTTCATGACAATCTAATTCAAACAGATCGACAAGAAAATCTGTGTGCTTGTTCGACAAGTTTTAATCATTTGTTTCAAATAAATTGTACGTTTTGATATATAAATCATACACGAAAATCTTCAGCAGGAATTTTTCTTTCAGAATATGTCATAAGAATTAAACAAAATACCACGAGTAAAGAAATATTTACGATTAATGTACAACTTGTCAATTTCTCTCGTGCGATTCTTCATCAGAAAACGTGTTGTATTATTTCACAAAAACTAGATTGTGCCGTAAAAATGATATACCTTTGTAGTAAAATCATTTCTTTATATGTTTTTGCTTTCAGATATACGTAGAAATAAAGAGACTTCCCAAAAATTTAGATTTTGCCTTCGATATGAAAGCACACAAAGATGGCAAACTTCGAAAGCGGGACTTCCTTGACCGAGATGAAAGACGTTTCAAATATTCGAATTTTTTACTGGAACTTTACAAGCTATAATTAGTATTTATTGTTTATTATTTGTTTTTGCTATAATGAATTTTTGCTAATCAGAATTCTTTCAGAAAAATAGTGAATCATATAAGCCCTGGTCAAAAAGAAAGAGGCGATTTCAAATGACGACAAAAGGCGGATACCATATTATCACAGACGACCTAATTTAAAAAAAAAATATATATATGTAGCCACATGCATGTGGAAGGAGTGGAATTCTTAAGTGTATATAACTTGACTTGCATGTATTTCACGTAAAAATATTTCACCATGCAGATGGGTATTGAAAAATAAATAAATTTATGAATGATTTATTTTCTGTTTTCTTCATTCATTGATAGCTAGATATGTTGAATATTACATCCAAGTAAATTAGTAAAAAAAATCATAGAACAATTATGTTTGGTAGGAATGCAAAATTATAAGTAAAAAAATGTCTACAACACCCGGTATTCCCAGGCGGTCACCCATCCAAGTACTAACCGGGCTCGACGTTGCTTAACTTCGGTGATCGGACGAGAACCGGTGTTTTCAACGTGATATGGTCGTAGACACAGAAGTGTTAAAATTTTTGATATATAAGGTTAGGTAGTAGCATTTTTGAAAAGAAATTTATATAAAACAGATTTTTTCAGAAGCAAAACTTTACATTAATTGTTTGGTAGAAATGCAAAATTATAGGTACAAAAAATGTCTACAACACCCGGTATTCCCAGGCGGTCACCCATCCAAGTACTAACCGGGCTCGACGTTGCTTAACTTCGGTGATCGGACGAGAACCGGTGTTTTCAACGTGATATGGTCGTAGACACAGAAGTGTCAAAATGTTTGATATATAAAGTTAGGAAGTAGCAATTTTGAACAGATCTAGAATTTGTATAAAAAAAAATTTCAGGTTTAAGATAGAAGCAAAACTAAACACTTACTGCACGATCCAGAGAGTGGAAGATAGTAAAACTAGGCAAGTACACATGGACTTTATAGTAGAAAAAAATTGCAGAGAAGACAGAGAGATTTAGAATATGGGACAAGCTATATTTTATTTGTGACTAATACCATGCAACAATTTCAGACTCTTTTTGAAAAATTTTGGTAGCCCTTAAAAGGGCTGTTTAAGCTTTAAAAGCATCAGGATGCTTCCTTTATTTACTTCTTCTTTGGTGTCTTTGCCTTCTTTGGTTTAGCTGCAGCCTTTGTCTTCTTGGGAGATTTTGTGGCTTTCTTTGCAGATTTGGCAGCAGGTTTTGCAGCAGGTTTCTTTGCAGCTGGTTTCTTTGCTTTTGGTTTAGCTGCTTTCTTTTCACCTGCTGGTTTCTTTGCTGCAGGTTTCTTTGCGGCAGTCTTTTTGGTAGGTGTCTTTGCCTTCTTTGGCTTGGCGGCTTTAGGTTTAACTACTTTCTTTGCTGGTTTCTTAGCTGGTTTAGCCACTTCCCCAATCTTAAAGCTTCCAGAAGCGCCGGTACCCTTCGACTGTTTCAAGCTATTGCTCTTCACTCCTGATTTCAGAGCTAACTTCAAGTGAGTGTTTACTGTTTTTGCATCGCTACCAACGCTGAAGTTTGCTAAGATATACTTAAGGATGGCTTGACGGCTGGAGCCTCCACGCTCTTTCAAAGCAGATATAGCCTTTCCGACCATCTCGCTGTATTTTGGATGAGTAGCTACTTTCTTTGGTTTAGCTGCAACTTTCTTCTTTGGTGACTTAGCTGGGGTCTTTACTACTGGTGCTGATGCGTCTGACATTTTGCGGTTTTGGTTGTTGAACGATGTGTGCGAATGAACGACAGATTACAATGTTTTCCAAACCTCACTGACATAGTGTAATTATCTATCTAACGCGGACCTCGACGAGAGCACCCTTAAACTTTCATGACAATCTAATTCAAACAGATCGACAAGAAAATCTGTGTGCTTGTTCGACAAGTTTTAATCATTTGTTTCAAATAAATTGTACGTTTTGATATATAAATCATACACGAAAATCTTCAGCAGGAATTTTTCTTTCAGAATATGTCATAAGAATTAAACAAAATACCACGAGTAAAGAAATATTTACGATTAATGTACAACTTGTCAATTTCTCTCGTGCGATTCTTCATCAGAAAACGTGTTGTATTATTTCACAAAAACTAGATTGTGCCGTAAAAATGATATACCTTTGTAGTAAAATCATTTCTTTATATGTTTTTGCTTTCAGATATACGTAGAAATAAAGAGACTTCCCAAAAATTTAGATTTTGCCTTCGATATGAAAGCACACAAAGATGGCAAACTTCGAAAGCGGGACTTCCTTGACCGAGATGAAAGACGTTTCAAATATTCGAATTTTTTACTGGAACTTTACAAGCTATAATTAGTATTTATTGTTTATTATTTGTTTTTGCTATAATGAATTTTTGCTAATCAGAATTCTTTCAGAAAAATAGTGAATCATATAAGCCCTGGTCAAAAAGAAAGAGGCGATTTCAAATGACGACAAAAGGCGGATACCATATTATCACAGACGACCTAATTTAAAAAAAATATATATATATGTAGCCACATGCATGTGGAAGGAGTGGAATTCTTAAGTGTATATAACTTGACTTGCATGTATTTCACGTAAAAATATTTCACCATGCAGATGGGTATTGAAAAATAAATAAATTTATGAATGATTTATTTTCTGTTTTCTTCATTCATTGATAGCTAGATATGTTGAATATCACATCCAAGTAAATTAGTAAAAAAAATCATAGAACAATTATGTTTGGTAGGAATGCAAAATTATAAGTAAAAAAATGTCTACAACACCCGGTATTCCCAGGCGGTCACCCATCCAAGTACTAACCGGGCTCGACGTTGCTTAACTTCGGTGATCGGACGAGAACCGGTGTTTTCAACGTGATATGGTCGTAGACACAGAAGTGTTAAAATTTTTGATATATAAGGTTAGGTAGTAGCATTTTTGAAAAGAAATTTATATAAAACAGATTTTTTCAGAAGCAAAACTTTACATTAATTGTTTGGTAGAAATGCAAAATTATAGGTACAAAAAATGTCTACAACACCCGGTATTCCCAGGCGGTCACCCATCCAAGTACTAACCGGGCTCGACGTTGCTTAACTTCGGTGATCGGACGAGAACCGGTGTTTTCAACGTGATATGGTCGTAGACACAGAAGTGTCAAAATGTTTGATATATAAAGTTAGGAAGTAGCAATTTTGAACAGATCTAGAATTTGTATAAAAAAAAATTTCAGGTTTAAGATAGAAGCAAAACTAAACACTTACTGCACGATCCAGAGAGTGGAAGATAGTAAAACTAGGCAAGTACACATGGACTTTATAGTAGAAAAAAATTGCAGAGAAGACAGAGAGATTTAGAATATGGGACAAGCTATATTTTATTTGTGACTAATACCATGCAACAATTTCAGACTCTTTTTGAAAAATTTTGGTAGCCCTTAAAAGGGCTGTTTAAGCTTTAAAAGCATCAGGATGCTTCCTTTATTTACTTCTTCTTTGGTGTCTTTGCCTTCTTTGGTTTAGCTGCAGCCTTTGTCTTCTTGGGAGATTTTGTGGCTTTCTTTGCAGATTTGGCAGCAGGTTTTGCAGCAGGTTTCTTTGCAGCTGGTTTCTTTGCTTTTGGTTTAGCTGCTTTCTTTTCACCTGCTGGTTTCTTTGCTGCAGGTTTCTTTGCGGCAGTCTTTTTGGTAGGTGTCTTTGCCTTCTTTGGCTTGGCGGCTTTAGGTTTAACTACTTTCTTTGCTGGTTTCTTAGCTGGTTTAGCCACTTCCCCAATCTTAAAGCTTCCAGAAGCGCCGGTACCCTTCGACTGTTTCAAGCTATTGCTCTTCACTCCTGATTTCAGAGCTAACTTCAAGTGAGTGTTTACTGTTTTTGCATCGCTACCAACGCTGAAGTTTGCTAAGATATACTTAAGGATGGCTTGACGGCTGGAGCCTCCACGCTCTTTCAAAGCAGATATAGCCTTTCCGACCATCTCGCTGTATTTTGGATGAGTAGCTACTTTCTTTGGTTTAGCTGCAACTTTCTTCTTTGGTGACTTAGCTGGGGTCTTTACTACTGGTGCTGGTGCGTCTGACATTTTGCGGTTTTGGTTGTTGAACGATGTGTGCGAATGAACGACAGATTACAATGTTTTCCAAACCTCACTGACATAGTGTAATTATCTATCTAACGCGGACCTCGACGAGAGCACCCTTAAACTTTCATGACAATCTAATTCAAACAGATCGACAAGAAAATCTGTGTGCTTGTTCGACAAGTTTTAATCATTTGTTTCAAATAAATTGTACGTTTTGATATATAAATCATACACGAAAATCTTCAGCAGGAATTTTTCTTTCAGAATATGTCATAAGAATTAAACAAAATACCACGAGTAAAGAAATATTTACGATTAATGTACAACTTGTCAATTTCTCTCGTGCGATTCTTCATCAGAAAACGTGTTGTATTATTTCACAAAAACTAGATTGTGCCGTAAAAATGATATACCTTTGTAGTAAAATCATTTCTTTATATGTTTTTGCTTTCAGCTATACGTAGAAATAAAGAGACTTCCCAAAAATTTAGATTTTGCCTTCGATATGAAAGCACACAAAGATGGCAAACTTCGAAAGCGGGACTTCCTTGACCGAGATGAAAGACGTTTCAAATATTCGAATTTTTTACTGGAACTTTACAAGCTATAATTAGTATTTATTGTTTATTATTTGTTTTTGCTATAATGAATTTTTGCTAATCAGAATTCTTTCAGAAAAATAGTGAATCATATAAGCCCTGGTCAAAAAGAAAGAGGCGATTTCAAATGACGACAAAAGGCGGATACCATATTATCACAGACGACCTAATTTAAAAAAAATATATATATATGTAGCCACATGCATGTGGAAGGAGTGGAATTCTTAAGTGTATATAACTTGACTTGCATGTATTTCACGTAAAAATATTTCACCATGCAGATGGGTATTGAAAAATAAATAAATTTATGAATGATTTATTTTCTGTTTTCTTCATTCATTGATAGCTAGATATGTTGAATATTACATCCAAGTAAATTAGTAAAAAAAATCATAGAACAATTATGTTTGGTAGGAATGCAAAATTATAAGTAAAAAAATGTCTACAACACCCGGTATTCCCAGGCGGTCACCCATCCAAGTACTAACCGGGCTCGACGTTGCTTAACTTCGGTGATCGGACGAGAACCGGTGTTTTCAACGTGATATGGTCGTAGACACAGAAGTGTTAAAATTTTTGATATATAAGGTTAGGTAGTAGCATTTTTGAAAAGAAATTTATATAAAACAGATTTTTTCAGAAGCAAAACTTTACATTAATTGTTTGGTAGAAATGCAAAATTATAGGTACAAAAAATGTCTACAACACCCGGTATTCCCAGGCGGTCACCCATCCAAGTACTAACCGGGCTCGACGTTGCTTAACTTCGGTGATCGGACGAGAACCGGTGTTTTCAACGTGATATGGTCGTAGACACAGAAGTGTCAAAATGTTTGATATATAAAGTTAGGAAGTAGCAATTTTGAACAGATCTAGAATTTGTATAAAAAAAAATTTCAGGTTTAAGATAGAAGCAAAACTAAACACTTACTGCACGATCCAGAGAGTGGAAGATAGTAAAACTAGGCAAGTACACATGGACTTTATAGTAGAAAAAAATTGCAGAGAAGACAGAGAGATTTAGAATATGGGACAAGCTATATTTTATTTGTGACTAATACCATGCAACAATTTCAGACTCTTTTTGAAAAATTTTGGTAGCCCTTAAAAGGGCTGTTTAAGCTTTAAAAGCATCAGGATGCTTCCTTTATTTACTTCTTCTTTGGTGTCTTTGCCTTCTTTGGTTTAGCTGCAGCCTTTGTCTTCTTGGGAGATTTTGTGGCTTTCTTTGCAGATTTGGCAGCAGGTTTTGCAGCAGGTTTCTTTGCAGCTGGTTTCTTTGCTTTTGGTTTAGCTGCTTTCTTTTCACCTGCTGGTTTCTTTGCTGCAGGTTTCTTTGCGGCAGTCTTTTTGGTAGGTGTCTTTGCCTTCTTTGGCTTGGCGGCTTTAGGTTTAACTACTTTCTTTGCTGGTTTCTTAGCTGGTTTAGCCACTTCCCCAATCTTAAAGCTTCCAGAAGCGCCGGTACCCTTCGACTGTTTCAAGCTATTGCTCTTCACTCCTGATTTCAGAGCTAACTTCAAGTGAGTGTTTACTGTTTTTGCATCGCTACCAACGCTGAAGTTTGCTAAGATATACTTAAGGATGGCTTGACGGCTGGAGCCTCCACGCTCTTTCAAAGCAGATATAGCCTTTCCGACCATCTCGCTGTATTTTGGATGAGTAGCTACTTTCTTTGGTTTAGCTGCAACTTTCTTCTTTGGTGACTTAGCTGGGGTCTTTACTACTGGTGCTGGTGCGTCTGACATTTTGCGGTTTTGGTTGTTGAACGATGTGTGCGAATGAACGACAGATTACAATGTTTTCCAAACCTCACTGACATAGTGTAATTATCTATCTAACGCGGACCTCGACGAGAGCACCCTTAAACTTTCATGACAATCTAATTCAAACAGATCGACAAGAAAATCTGTGTGCTTGTTCGACAAGTTTTAATCATTTGTTTCAAATAAATTGTACGTTTTGATATATAAATCATACACGAAAATCTTCAGCAGGAATTTTTCTTTCAGAATATGTCATAAGAATTAAACAAAATACCACGAGTAAAGAAATATTTACGATTAATGTACAACTTGTCAATTTCTCTCGTGCGATTCTTCATCAGAAAACGTGTTGTATTATTTCACAAAAACTAGATTGTGCCGTAAAAATGATATACCTTTGTAGTAAAATCATTTCTTTATATGTTTTTGCTTTCAGATATACGTAGAAATAAAGAGACTTCCCAAAAATTTAGATTTTGCCTTCGATATGAAAGCACACAAAGATGGCAAACTTCGAAAGCGGGACTTCCTTGACCGAGATGAAAGACGTTTCAAATATTCGAATTTTTTACTGGAACTTTACAAGCTATAATTAGTATTTATTGTTTATTATTTGTTTTTGCTATAATGAATTTTTGCTAATCAGAATTCTTTCAGAAAAATAGTGAATCATATAAGCCCTGGTCAAAAAGAAAGAGGCGATTTCAAATGACGACAAAAGGCGGATACCATATTATCACAGACGACCTAATTAAAAAAAAAATATATATATGTAGCCACATGCATGTGGAAGGAGTGGAATTCTTAAGTGTATATAACTTGACTTGCATGTATTTCACGTAAAAATATTTCACCATGCAGATGGGTATTGAAAAATAAATAAATTTATGAATGATTTATTTTCTGTTTTCTTCATTCATTGATAGCTAGATATGTTGAATATTACATCCAAGTAAATTAGTAAAAAAAATCATAGAACAATTATGTTTGGTAGGAATGCAAAATTATAAGTAAAAAAATGTCTACAACACCCGGTATTCCCAGGCGGTCACCCATCCAAGTACTAACCGGGCTCGACGTTGCTTAACTTCGGTGATCGGACGAGAACCGGTGTTTTCAACGTGATATGGTCGTAGACACAGAAGTGTTAAAATTTTTGATATATAAGGTTAGGTAGTAGCATTTTTGAAAAGAAATTTATATAAAACAGATTTTTTCAGAAGCAAAACTTTACATTAATTGTTTGGTAGAAATGCAAAATTATAGGTACAAAAAATGTCTACAACACCCGGTATTCCCAGGCGGTCACCCATCCAAGTACTAACCGGGCTCGACGTTGCTTAACTTCGGTGATCGGACGAGAACCGGTGTTTTCAACGTGATATGGTCGTAGACACAGAAGTGTCAAAATGTTTGATATATAAAGTTAGGAAGTAGCAATTTTGAACAGATCTAGAATTTGTATAAAAAAAAATTTCAGGTTTAAGATAGAAGCAAAACTAAACACTTACTGCACGATCCAGAGAGTGGAAGATAGTAAAACTAGGCAAGTACACATGGACTTTATAGTAGAAAAAAATTGCAGAGAAGACAGAGAGATTTAGAATATGGGACAAGCTATATTTTATTTGTGACTAATACCATGCAACAATTTCAGACTCTTTTTGAAAAATTTTGGTAGCCCTTAAAAGGGCTGTTTAAGCTTTAAAAGCATCAGGATGCTTCCTTTATTTACTTCTTCTTTGGTGTCTTTGCCTTCTTTGGTTTAGCTGCAGCCTTTGTCTTCTTGGGAGATTTTGTGGCTTTCTTTGCAGATTTGGCAGCAGGTTTTGCAGCAGGTTTCTTTGCAGCTGGTTTCTTTGCTTTTGGTTTAGCTGCTTTCTTTTCACCTGCTGGTTTCTTTGCTGCAGGTTTCTTTGCGGCAGTCTTTTTGGTAGGTGTCTTTGCCTTCTTTGGCTTGGCGGCTTTAGGTTTAACTACTTTCTTTGCTGGTTTCTTAGCTGGTTTAGCCACTTCCCCAATCTTAAAGCTTCCAGAAGCGCCGGTACCCTTCGACTGTTTCAAGCTATTGCTCTTCACTCCTGATTTCAGAGCTAACTTCAAGTGAGTGTTTACTGTTTTTGCATCGCTACCAACGCTGAAGTTTGCTAAGATATACTTAAGGATGGCTTGACGGCTGGAGCCTCCACGCTCTTTCAAAGCAGATATAGCCTTTCCGACCATCTCGCTGTATTTTGGATGAGTAGCTACTTTCTTTGGTTTAGCTGCAACTTTCTTCTTTGGTGACTTAGCTGGGGTCTTTACTACTGGTGCTGGTGCGTCTGACATTTTGCGGTTTTGGTTGTTGAACGATGTGTGCGAATGAACGACAGATTACAATGTTTTCCAAACCTCACTGACATAGTGTAATTATCTATCTAACGCGGACCTCGACGAGAGCACCCTTAAACTTTCATGACAATCTAATTCAAACAGATCGACAAGAAAATCTGTGTGCTTGTTCGACAAGTTTTAATCATTTGTTTCAAATAAATTGTACGTTTTGATATATAAATCATACACGAAAATCTTCAGCAGGAATTTTTCTTTCAGAATATGTCATAAGAATTAAACAAAATACCACGAGTAAAGAAATATTTACGATTAATGTACAACTTGTCAATTTCTCTCGTGCGATTCTTCATCAGAAAACGTGTTGTATTATTTCACAAAAACTAGATTGTGCCGTAAAAATGATATACCTTTGTAGTAAAATCATTTCTTTATATGTTTTTGCTTTCAGATATACGTAGAAATAAAGAGACTTCCCAAAAATTTAGATTTTGCCTTCGATATGAAAGCACACAAAGATGGCAAACTTCGAAAGCGGGACTTCCTTGACCGAGATGAAAGACGTTTCAAATATTCGAATTTTTTACTGGAACTTTACAAGCTATAATTAGTATTTATTGTTTATTATTTGTTTTTGCTATAATGAATTTTTGCTAATCAGAATTCTTTCAGAAAAATAGTGAATCATATAAGCCCTGGTCAAAAAGAAAGAGGCGATTTCAAATGACGACAAAAGGCGGATACCATATTATCACAGACGACCTAATTTAAAAAAAAAATATATATATGTAGCCACATGCATGTGGAAGGAGTGGAATTCTTAAGTGTATATAACTTGACTTGCATGTATTTCACGTAAAAATATTTCACCATGCAGATGGGTATTGAAAAATAAATAAATTTATGAATGATTTATTTTCTGTTTTCTTCATTCATTGATAGCTAGATATGTTGAATATTACATCCAAGTAAATTAGTAAAAAAAATCATAGAACAATTATGTTTGGTAGGAATGCAAAATTATAAGTAAAAAAATGTCTACAACACCCGGTATTCCCAGGCGGTCACCCATCCAAGTACTAACCGGGCTCGACGTTGCTTAACTTCGGTGATCGGACGAGAACCGGTGTTTTCAACGTGATATGGTCGTAGACACAGAAGTGTTAAAATTTTTGATATATAAGGTTAGGTAGTAGCATTTTTGAAAAGAAATTTATATAAAACAGATTTTTTCAGAAGCAAAACTTTACATTAATTGTTTGGTAGAAATGCAAAATTATAGGTACAAAAAATGTCTACAACACCCGGTATTCCCAGGCGGTCACCCATCCAAGTACTAACCGGGCTCGACGTTGCTTAACTTCGGTGATCGGACGAGAACCGGTGTTTTCAACGTGATATGGTCGTAGACACAGAAGTGTCAAAATGTTTGATATATAAAGTTAGGAAGTAGCAATTTTGAACAGATCTAGAATTTGTATAAAAAAAAATTTCAGGTTTAAGATAGAAGCAAAACTAAACACTTACTGCACGATCCAGAGAGTGGAAGATAGTAAAACTAGGCAAGTACACATGGACTTTATAGTAGAAAAAAATTGCAGAGAAGACAGAGAGATTTAGAATATGGGACAAGCTATATTTTATTTGTGACTAATACCATGCAACAATTTCAGACTCTTTTTGAAAAATTTTGGTAGCCCTTAAAAGGGCTGTTTAAGCTTTAAAAGCATCAGGATGCTTCCTTTATTTACTTCTTCTTTGGTGTCTTTGCCTTCTTTGGTTTAGCTGCAGCCTTTGTCTTCTTGGGAGATTTTGTGGCTTTCTTTGCAGATTTGGCAGCAGGTTTTGCAGCAGGTTTCTTTGCAGCTGGTTTCTTTGCTTTTGGTTTAGCTGCTTTCTTTTCACCTGCTGGTTTCTTTGCTGCAGGTTTCTTTGCGGCAGTCTTTTTGGTAGGTGTCTTTGCCTTCTTTGGCTTGGCGGCTTTAGGTTTAACTACTTTCTTTGCTGGTTTCTTAGCTGGTTTAGCCACTTCCCCAATCTTAAAGCTTCCAGAAGCGCCGGTACCCTTCGACTGTTTCAAGCTATTGCTCTTCACTCCTGATTTCAGAGCTAACTTCAAGTGAGTGTTTACTGTTTTTGCATCGCTACCAACGCTGAAGTTTGCTAAGATATACTTAAGGATGGCTTGACGGCTGGAGCCTCCACGCTCTTTCAAAGCAGATATAGCCTTTCCGACCATCTCGCTGTATTTTGGATGAGTAGCTACTTTCTTTGGTTTAGCTGCAACTTTCTTCTTTGGTGACTTAGCTGGGGTCTTTACTACTGGTGCTGGTGCGTCTGACATTTTGCGGTTTTGGTTGTTGAACGATGTGTGCGAATGAACGACAGATTACAATGTTTTCCAAACCTCACTGACATAGTGTAATTATCTATCTAACGCGGACCTCGACGAGAGCACCCTTAAACTTTCATGACAATCTAATTCAAACAGATCGACAAGAAAATCTGTGTGCTTGTTCGACAAGTTTTAATCATTTGTTTCAAATAAATTGTACGTTTTGATATATAAATCATACACGAAAATCTTCAGCAGGAATTTTTCTTTCAGAATATGTCATAAGAATTAAACAAAATACCACGAGTAAAGAAATATTTACGATTAATGTACAACTTGTCAATTTCTCTCGTGCGATTCTTCATCAGAAAACGTGTTGTATTATTTCACAAAAACTAGATTGTGCCGTAAAAATGATATACCTTTGTAGTAAAATCATTTCTTTATATGTTTTTGCTTTCAGATATACGTAGAAATAAAGAGACTTCCCAAAAATTTAGATTTTGCCTTCGATATGAAAGCACACAAAGATGGCAAACTTCGAAAGCGGGACTTCCTTGACCGAGATGAAAGACGTTTCAAATATTCGAATTTTTTACTGGAACTTTACAAGCTATAATTAGTATTTATTGTTTATTATTTGTTTTTGCTATAATGAATTTTTGCTAATCAGAATTCTTTCAGAAAAATAGTGAATCATATAAGCCCTGGTCAAAAAGAAAGAGGCGATTTCAAATGACGACAAAAGGCGGATACCATATTATCACAGACGACCTAATTTAAAAAAAAATATATATATATGTAGCCACATGCATGTGGAAGGAGTGGAATTCTTAAGTGTATATAACTTGACTTGCATGTATTTCACGTAAAAATATTTCACCATGCAGATGGGTATTGAAAAATAAATAAATTTATGAATGATTTATTTTCTGTTTTCTTCATTCATTGATAGCTAGATATGTTGAATATTACATCCAAGTAAATTAGTAAAAAAAATCATAGAACAATTATGTTTGGTAGGAATGCAAAATTATAAGTAAAAAAATGTCTACAACACTCGGTATTCCCAGGCGGTCACCCATCCAAGTACTAACCGGGCTCGACGTTGCTTAACTTCGGTGATCGGACGAGAACCGGTGTTTTCAACGTGATATGGTCGTAGACACAGAAGTGTTAAAATTTTTGATATATAAGGTTAGGTAGTAGCATTTTTGAAAAGAAATTTATATAAAACAGATTTTTTCAGAAGCAAAACTTTACATTAATTGTTTGGTAGAAATGCAAAATTATAGGTACAAAAAATGTCTACAACACCCGGTATTCCCAGGCGGTCACCCATCCAAGTACTAACCGGGCTCGACGTTGCTTAACTTCGGTGATCGGACGAGAACCGGTGTTTTCAACGTGATATGGTCGTAGACACAGAAGTGTCAAAATGTTTGATATATAAAGTTAGGAAGTAGCAATTTTGAACAGATCTAGAATTTGTATAAAAAAAAATTTCAGGTTTAAGATAGAAGCAAAACTAAACACTTACTGCACGATCCAGAGAGTGGAAGATAGTAAAACTAGGCAAGTACACATGGACTTTATAGTAGAAAAAAATTGCAGAGAAGACAGAGAGATTTAGAATATGGGACAAGCTATATTTTATTTGTGACTAATACCATGCAACAATTTCAGACTCTTTTTGAAAAATTTTGGTAGCCCTTAAAAGGGCTGTTTAAGCTTTAAAAGCATCAGGATGCTTCCTTTATTTACTTCTTCTTTGGTGTCTTTGCCTTCTTTGGTTTAGCTGCAGCCTTTGTCTTCTTGGGAGATTTTGTGGCTTTCTTTGCAGATTTGGCAGCAGGTTTTGCAGCAGGTTTCTTTGCAGCTGGTTTCTTTGCTTTTGGTTTAGCTGCTTTCTTTTCACCTGCTGGTTTCTTTGCTGCAGGTTTCTTTGCGGCAGTCTTTTTGGTAGGTGTCTTTGCCTTCTTTGGCTTGGCGGCTTTAGGTTTAACTACTTTCTTTGCTGGTTTCTTAGCTGGTTTAGCCACTTCCCCAATCTTAAAGCTTCCAGAAGCGCCGGTACCCTTCGACTGTTTCAAGCTATTGCTCTTCACTCCTGATTTCAGAGCTAACTTCAAGTGAGTGTTTACTGTTTTTGCATCGCTACCAACGCTGAAGTTTGCTAAGATATACTTAAGGATGGCTTGACGGCTGGAGCCTCCACGCTCTTTCAAAGCAGATATAGCCTTTCCGACCATCTCGCTGTATTTTGGATGAGTAGCTACTTTCTTTGGTTTAGCTGCAACTTTCTTCTTTGGTGACTTAGCTGGGGTCTTTACTACTGGTGCTGGTGCGTCTGACATTTTGCGGTTTTGGTTGTTGAACGATGTGTGCGAATGAACGACAGATTACAATGTTTTCCAAACCTCACTGACATAGTGTAATTATCTATCTAACGCGGACCTCGACGAGAGCACCCTTAAACTTTCATGACAATCTAATTCAAACAGATCGACAAGAAAATCTGTGTGCTTGTTCGACAAGTTTTAATCATTTGTTTCAAATAAATTGTACGTTTTGATATATAAATCATACACGAAAATCTTCAGCAGGAATTTTTCTTTCAGAATATGTCATAAGAATTAAACAAAATACCACGAGTAAAGAAATATTTACGATTAATGTACAACTTGTCAATTTCTCTCGTGCGATTCTTCATCAGAAAACGTGTTGTATTATTTCACAAAAACTAGATTGTGCCGTAAAAATGATATACCTTTGTAGTAAAATCATTTCTTTATATGTTTTTGCTTTCAGATATACGTAGAAATAAAGAGACTTCCCAAAAATTTAGATTTTGCCTTCGATATGAAAGCACACAAAGATGGCAAACTTCGAAAGCGGGACTTCCTTGACCGAGATGAAAGACGTTTCAAATATTCGAATTTTTTACTGGAACTTTACAAGCTATAATTAGTATTTATTGTTTATTATTTGTTTTTGCTATAATGAATTTTTGCTAATCAGAATTCTTTCAGAAAAATAGTGAATCATATAAGCCCTGGTCAAAAAGAAAGAGGCGATTTCAAATGACGACAAAAGGCGGATACCATATTATCACAGACGACCTAATTTAAAAAAAAAATATATATATGTAGCCACATGCATGTGGAAGGAGTGGAATTCTTAAGTGTATATAACTTGACTTGCATGTATTTCACGTAAAAATATTTCACCATGCAGATGGGTATTGAAAAATAAATAAATTTATGAATGATTTATTTTCTGTTTTCTTCATTCATTGATAGCTAGATATGTTGAATATTACATCCAAGTAAATTAGTAAAAAAAATCATAGAACAATTATGTTTGGTAGGAATGCAAAATTATAAGTAAAAAAATGTCTACAACACCCGGTATTCCCAGGCGGTCACCCATCCAAGTACTAACCGGGCTCGACGTTGCTTAACTTCGGTGATCGGACGAGAACCGGTGTTTTCAACGTGATATGGTCGTAGACACAGAAGTGTTAAAATTTTTGATATATAAGGTTAGGTAGTAGCATTTTTGAAAAGAAATTTATATAAAACAGATTTTTTCAGAAGCAAAACTTTACATTAATTGTTTGGTAGAAATGCAAAATTATAGGTACAAAAAATGTCTACAACACCCGGTATTCCCAGGCGGTCACCCATCCAAGTACTAACCGGGCTCGACGTTGCTTAACTTCGGTGATCGGACGAGAACCGGTGTTTTCAACGTGATATGGTCGTAGACACAGAAGTGTCAAAATGTTTGATATATAAAGTTAGGAAGTAGCAATTTTGAACAGATCTAGAATTTGTATAAAAAAAAATTTCAGGTTTAAGATAGAAGCAAAACTAAACACTTACTGCACGATCCAGAGAGTGGAAGATAGTAAAACTAGGCAAGTACACATGGACTTTATAGTAGAAAAAAATTGCAGAGAAGACAGAGAGATTTAGAATATGGGACAAGCTATATTTTATTTGTGACTAATACCATGCAACAATTTCAGACTCTTTTTGAAAAATTTTGGTAGCCCTTAAAAGGGCTGTTTAAGCTTTAAAAGCATCAGGATGCTTCCTTTATTTACTTCTTCTTTGGTGTCTTTGCCTTCTTTGGTTTAGCTGCAGCCTTTGTCTTCTTGGGAGATTTTGTGGCTTTCTTTGCAGATTTGGCAGCAGGTTTTGCAGCAGGTTTCTTTGCAGCTGGTTTCTTTGCTTTTGGTTTAGCTGCTTTCTTTTCACCTGCTGGTTTCTTTGCTGCAGGTTTCTTTGCGGCAGTCTTTTTGGTAGGTGTCTTTGCCTTCTTTGGCTTGGCGGCTTTAGGTTTAACTACTTTCTTTGCTGGTTTCTTAGCTGGTTTAGCCACTTCCCCAATCTTAAAGCTTCCAGAAGCGCCGGTACCCTTCGACTGTTTCAAGCTATTGCTCTTCACTCCTGATTTCAGAGCTAACTTCAAGTGAGTGTTTACTGTTTTTGCATCGCTACCAACGCTGAAGTTTGCTAAGATATACTTAAGGATGGCTTGACGGCTGGAGCCTCCACGCTCTTTCAAAGCAGATATAGCCTTTCCGACCATCTCGCTGTATTTTGGATGAGTAGCTACTTTCTTTGGTTTAGCTGCAACTTTCTTCTTTGGTGACTTAGCTGGGGTCTTTACTACTGGTGCTGGTGCGTCTGACATTTTGCGGTTTTGGTTGTTGAACGATGTGTGCGAATGAACGACAGATTACAATGTTTTCCAAACCTCACTGACATAGTGTAATTATCTATCTAACGCGGACCTCGACGAGAGCACCCTTAAACTTTCATGACAATCTAATTCAAACAGATCGACAAGAAAATCTGTGTGCTTGTTCGACAAGTTTTAATCATTTGTTTCAAATAAATTGTACGTTTTGATATATAAATCATACACGAAAATCTTCAGCAGGAATTTTTCTTTCAGAATATGTCATAAGAATTAAACAAAATACCACGAGTAAAGAAATATTTACGATTAATGTACAACTTGTCAATTTCTCTCGTGCGATTCTTCATCAGAAAACGTGTTGTATTATTTCACAAAAACTAGATTGTGCCGTAAAAATGATATACCTTTGTAGTAAAATCATTTCTTTATATGTTTTTGCTTTCAGATATACGTAGAAATAAAGAGACTTCCCAAAAATTTAGATTTTGCCTTCGATATGAAAGCACACAAAGATGGCAAACTTCGAAAGCGGGACTTCCTTGACCGAGATGAAAGACGTTTCAAATATTCGAATTTTTTACTGGAACTTTACAAGCTATAATTAGTATTTATTGTTTATTATTTGTTTTTGCTATAATGAATTTTTGCTAATCAGAATTCTTTCAGAAAAATAGTGAATCATATAAGCCCTGGTCAAAAAGAAAGAGGCGATTTCAAATGACGACAAAAGGCGGATACCATATTATCACAGACGACCTAATTTAAAAAAAAATATATATATGTAGCCACATGCATGTGGAAGGAGTGGAATTCTTAAGTGTATATAACTTGACTTGCATGTATTTCACGTAAAAATATTTCACCATGCAGATGGGTATTGAAAAATAAATAAATTTATGAATGATTTATTTTCTGTTTTCTTCATTCATTGATAGCTAGATATGTTGAATATTACATCCAAGTAAATTAGTAAAAAAAATCATAGAACAATTATGTTTGGTAGGAATGCAAAATTATAAGTAAAAAAATGTCTACAACACCCGGTATTCCCAGGCGGTCACCCATCCAAGTACTAACCGGGCTCGACGTTGCTTAACTTCGGTGATCGGACGAGAACCGGTGTTTTCAACGTGATATGGTCGTAGACACAGAAGTGTTAAAATTTTTGATATATAAGGTTAGGTAGTAGCATTTTTGAAAAGAAATTTATATAAAACAGATTTTTTCAGAAGCAAAACTTTACATTAATTGTTTGGTAGAAATGCAAAATTATAGGTACAAAAAATGTCTACAACACCCGGTATTCCCAGGCGGTCACCCATCCAAGTACTAACCGGGCTCGACGTTGCTTAACTTCGGTGATCGGACGAGAACCGGTGTTTTCAACGTGATATGGTCGTAGACACAGAAGTGTCAAAATGTTTGATATATAAAGTTAGGAAGTAGCAATTTTGAACAGATCTAGAATTTGTATAAAAAAAAATTTCAGGTTTAAGATAGAAGCAAAACTAAACACTTACTGCACGATCCAGAGAGTGGAAGATAGTAAAACTAGGCAAGTACACATGGACTTTATAGTAGAAAAAAATTGCAGAGAAGACAGAGAGATTTAGAATATGGGACAAGCTATATTTTATTTGTGACTAATACCATGCAACAATTTCAGACTCTTTTTGAAAAATTTTGGTAGCCCTTAAAAGGGCTGTTTAAGCTTTAAAAGCATCAGGATGCTTCCTTTATTTACTTCTTCTTTGGTGTCTTTGCCTTCTTTGGTTTAGCTGCAGCCTTTGTCTTCTTGGGAGATTTTGTGGCTTTCTTTGCAGATTTGGCAGCAGGTTTTGCAGCAGGTTTCTTTGCAGCTGGTTTCTTTGCTTTTGGTTTAGCTGCTTTCTTTTCACCTGCTGGTTTCTTTGCTGCAGGTTTCTTTGCGGCAGTCTTTTTGGTAGGTGTCTTTGCCTTCTTTGGCTTGGCGGCTTTAGGTTTAACTACTTTCTTTGCTGGTTTCTTAGCTGGTTTAGCCACTTCCCCAATCTTAAAGCTTCCAGAAGCGCCGGTACCCTTCGACTGTTTCAAGCTATTGCTCTTCACTCCTGATTTCAGAGCTAACTTCAAGTGAGTGTTTACTGTTTTTGCATCGCTACCAACGCTGAAGTTTGCTAAGATATACTTAAGGATGGCTTGACGGCTGGAGCCTCCACGCTCTTTCAAAGCAGATATAGCCTTTCCGACCATCTCGCTGTATTTTGGATGAGTAGCTACTTTCTTTGGTTTAGCTGCAACTTTCTTCTTTGGTGACTTAGCTGGGGTCTTTACTACTGGTGCTGGTGCGTCTGACATTTTGCGGTTTTGGTTGTTGAACGATGTGTGCGAATGAACGACAGATTACAATGTTTTCCAAACCTCACTGACATAGTGTAATTATCTATCTAACGCGGACCTCGACGAGAGCACCCTTAAACTTTCATGACAATCTAATTCAAACAGATCGACAAGAAAATCTGTGTGCTTGTTCGACAAGTTTTAATCATTTGTTTCAAATAAATTGTACGTTTTGATATATAAATCATACACGAAAATCTTCAGCAGGAATTTTTCTTTCAGAATATGTCATAAGAATTAAACAAAATACCACGAGTAAAGAAATATTTACGATTAATGTACAACTTGTCAATTTCTCTCGTGCGATTCTTCATCAGAAAACGTGTTGTATTATTTCACAAAAACTAGATTGTGCCGTAAAAATGATATACCTTTGTAGTAAAATCATTTCTTTATATGTTTTTGCTTTCAGATATACGTAGAAATAAAGAGACTTCCCAAAAATTTAGATTTTGCCTTCGATATGAAAGCACACAAAGATGGCAAACTTCGAAAGCGGGACTTCCTTGACCGAGATGAAAGACGTTTCAAATATTCGAATTTTTTACTGGAACTTTACAAGCTATAATTAGTATTTATTGTTTATTATTTGTTTTTGCTATAATGAATTTTTGCTAATCAGAATTCTTTCAGAAAAATAGTGAATCATATAAGCCCTGGTCAAAAAGAAAGAGGCGATTTCAAATGACGACAAAAGGCGGATACCATATTATCACAGACGACCTAATTTTAAAAAAAAATATATATATGTAGCCACATGCATGTGGAAGGAGTGGAATTCTTAAGTGTATATAACTTGACTTGCATGTATTTCACGTAAAAATATTTCACCATGCAGATGGGTATTGAAAAATAAATAAATTTATGAATGATTTATTTTCTGTTTTCTTCATTCATTGATAGCTAGATATGTTGAATATTACATCCAAGTAAATTAGTAAAAAAAATCATAGAACAATTATGTTTGGTAGGAATGCAAAATTATAAGTAAAAAAATGTCTACAACACCCGGTATTCCCAGGCGGTCACCCATCCAAGTACTAACCGGGCTCGACGTTGCTTAACTTCGGTGATCGGACGAGAACCGGTGTTTTCAACGTGATATGGTCGTAGACACAGAAGTGTTAAAATTTTTGATATATAAGGTTAGGTAGTAGCATTTTTGAAAAGAAATTTATATAAAACAGATTTTTTCAGAAGCAAAACTTTACATTAATTGTTTGGTAGAAATGCAAAATTATAGGTACAAAAAATGTCTACAACACCCGGTATTCCCAGGCGGTCACCCATCCAAGTACTAACCGGGCTCGACGTTGCTTAACTTCGGTGATCGGACGAGAACCGGTGTTTTCAACGTGATATGGTCGTAGACACAGAAGTGTCAAAATGTTTGATATATAAAGTTAGGAAGTAGCAATTTTGAACAGATCTAGAATTTGTATAAAAAAAAATTTCAGGTTTAAGATAGAAGCAAAACTAAACACTTACTGCACGATCCAGAGAGTGGAAGATAGTAAAACTAGGCAAGTACACATGGACTTTATAGTAGAAAAAAATTGCAGAGAAGACAGAGAGATTTAGAATATGGGACAAGCTATATTTTATTTGTGACTAATACCATGCAACAATTTCAGACTCTTTTTGAAAAATTTTGGTAGCCCTTAAAAGGGCTGTTTAAGCTTTAAAAGCATCAGGATGCTTCCTTTATTTACTTCTTCTTTGGTGTCTTTGCCTTCTTTGGTTTAGCTGCAGCCTTTGTCTTCTTGGGAGATTTTGTGGCTTTCTTTGCAGATTTGGCAGCAGGTTTTGCAGCAGGTTTCTTTGCAGCTGGTTTCTTTGCTTTTGGTTTAGCTGCTTTCTTTTCACCTGCTGGTTTCTTTGCTGCAGGTTTCTTTGCGGCAGTCTTTTTGGTAGGTGTCTTTGCCTTCTTTGGCTTGGCGGCTTTAGGTTTAACTACTTTCTTTGCTGGTTTCTTAGCTGGTTTAGCCACTTCCCCAATCTTAAAGCTTCCAGAAGCGCCGGTACCCTTCGACTGTTTCAAGCTATTGCTCTTCACTCCTGATTTCAGAGCTAACTTCAAGTGAGTGTTTACTGTTTTTGCATCGCTACCAACGCTGAAGTTTGCTAAGATATACTTAAGGATGGCTTGACGGCTGGAGCCTCCACGCTCTTTCAAAGCAGATATAGCCTTTCCGACCATCTCGCTGTATTTTGGATGAGTAGCTACTTTCTTTGGTTTAGCTGCAACTTTCTTCTTTGGTGACTTAGCTGGGGTCTTTACTACTGGTGCTGGTGCGTCTGACATTTTGCGGTTTTGGTTGTTGAACGATGTGTGCGAATGAACGACAGATTACAATGTTTTCCAAACCTCACTGACATAGTGTAATTATCTATCTAACGCGGACCTCGACGAGAGCACCCTTAAACTTTCATGACAATCTAATTCAAACAGATCGACAAGAAAATCTGTGTGCTTGTTCGACAAGTTTTAATCATTTGTTTCAAATAAATTGTACGTTTTGATATATAAATCATACACGAAAATCTTCAGCAGGAATTTTTCTTTCAGAATATGTCATAAGAATTAAACAAAATACCACGAGTAAAGAAATATTTACGATTAATGTACAACTTGTCAATTTCTCTCGTGCGATTCTTCATCAGAAAACGTGTTGTATTATTTCACAAAAACTAGATTGTGCCGTAAAAATGATATACCTTTGTAGTAAAATCATTTCTTTATATGTTTTTGCTTTCAGATATACGTAGAAATAAAGAGACTTCCCAAAAATTTAGATTTTGCCTTCGATATGAAAGCACACAAAGATGGCAAACTTCGAAAGCGGGACTTCCTTGACCGAGATGAAAGACGTTTCAAATATTCGAATTTTTTACTGGAACTTTACAAGCTATAATTAGTATTTATTGTTTATTATTTGTTTTTGCTATAATGAATTTTTGCTAATCAGAATTCTTTCAGAAAAATAGTGAATCATATAAGCCCTGGTCAAAAAGAAAGAGGCGATTTCAAATGACGACAAAAGGCGGATACCATATTATCACAGACGACCTAATTTTAAAAAAAAATATATATATGTAGCCACATGCATGTGGAAGGAGTGGAATTCTTAAGTGTATATAACTTGACTTGCATGTATTTCACGTAAAAATATTTCACCATGCAGATGGGTATTGAAAAATAAATAAATTTATGAATGATTTATTTTCTGTTTTCTTCATTCATTGATAGCTAGATATGTTGAATATTACATCCAAGTAAATTAGTAAAAAAAATCATAGAACAATTATGTTTGGTAGGAATGCAAAATTATAAGTAAAAAAAATGTCTACAACACCCGGTATTCCCAGGCGGTCACCCATCCAAGTACTAACCGGGCTCGACGTTTGCTTAACTTCGGTGATCGGACGAGAACCGGTGTTTTCAACGTGATATGGTCGTAGACACAGAAGTGTTAAAATTTTTGATATATAAGGTTAGGTAGTAGCATTTTTGAAAAGAAATTTATATAAAACAGATTTTTTCAGAAGCAAAACTTTACATTAATTGTTTGGTAGAAATGCAAAATTATAGGTACAAAAAATGTCTACAACACCCGGTATTCCCAGGCGGTCACCCATCCAAGTACTAACCGGGCTCGACGTTGCTTAACTTCGGTGATCGGACGAGAACCGGTGTTTTCAACGTGATATGGTCGTAGACACAGAAGTGTCAAAATGTTTGATATATAAAGTTAGGAAGTAGCAATTTTGAACAGATCTAGAATTTGTATAAAAAAAAATTTCAGGTTTAAGATAGAAGCAAAACTAAACACTTACTGCACGATCCAGAGAGTGGAAGATAGTAAAACTAGGCAAGTACACATGGACTTTATAGTAGAAAAAAATTGCAGAGAAGACAGAGAGATTTAGAATATGGGACAAGCTATATTTTATTTGTGACTAATACCATGCAACAATTTCAGACTCTTTTTGAAAAATTTTGGTAGCCCTTAAAAGGGCTGTTTAAGCTTTAAAAGCATCAGGATGCTTCCTTTATTTACTTCTTCTTTGGTGTCTTTGCCTTCTTTGGTTTAGCTGCAGCCTTTGTCTTCTTGGGAGATTTTGTGGCTTTCTTTGCAGATTTGGCAGCAGGTTTTGCAGCAGGTTTCTTTGCAGCTGGTTTCTTTGCTTTTGGTTTAGCTGCTTTCTTTTCACCTGCTGGTTTCTTTGCTGCAGGTTTCTTTGCGGCAGTCTTTTTGGTAGGTGTCTTTGCCTTCTTTGGCTTGGCGGCTTTAGGTTTAACTACTTTCTTTGCTGTTTCTTAGCTGGTTTAGCCACTTCCCCAATCTTAAAGCTTCCAGAAGCGCCGGTACCCTTCGACTGTTTCAAGCTATTGCTCTTCACTCCTGATTTCAGAGCTAACTTCAAGTGAGTGTTTACTGTTTTTGCATCGCTACCAACGCTGAAGTTTGCTAAGATATACTTAAGGATGGCTTGACGGCTGGAGCCTCCACGCTCTTTCAAAGCAGATATAGCCTTTCCGACCATCTCGCTGTATTTTGGATGAGTAGCTACTTTCTTTGGTTTAGCTGCAACTTTCTTCTTTGGTGACTTAGCTGGGGTCTTTACTACTGGTGCTGGTGCGTCTGACATTTTGCGGTTTTGGTTGTTGAACGATGTGTGCGAATGAACGACAGATTACAATGTTTTCCAAACCTCACTGACATAGTGTAATTATCTATCTAACGCGGACCTCGACGAGAGCACCCTTAAACTTTCATGACAATCTAATTCAAACAGATCGACAAGAAAATCTGTGTGCTTGTTCGACAAGTTTTAATCATTTGTTTCAAATAAATTGTACGTTTTGATATATAAATCATACACGAAAATCTTCAGCAGGAATTTTTCTTTCAGAATATGTCATAAGAATTAAACAAAATACCACGAGTAAAGAAATATTTACGATTAATGTACAACTTGTCAATTTCTCTCGTGCGATTCTTCATCAGAAAACGTGTTGTATTATTTCACAAAAACTAGATTGTGCCGTAAAAATGATATACCTTTGTAGTAAAATCATTTCTTTATATGTTTTTGCTTTCAGATATACGTAGAAATAAAGAGACTTCCCAAAAATTTAGATTTTGCCTTCGATATGAAAGCAC
>NW_027268924.1:0-29432 GCF_963676685.1 Mytilus edulis
GTCAACATGACCTAAATGGTCAATTGACCCCTTAAGGAGTTATTGCCCTTTATAGTCAATTTTTAACAATTTTCATTAATTTGGTAAATTTATGTAAATTTTTACCAAATATAGTCTTCTGTTACTAATGGGCAAAGTTCATTATAGATATAATTGTAAGAAGCAAAATCGTTCAGTAAAGTAAGAACTTCAAACACATCACCATCACCAAATACAATTTTGTCATGAATCCATTTGTGTCCTTTGTTTAATATGCACATAGACCAAGGTGAGCGACACAGGCTCTTTAGAGCCTCTAGTTTTATTCACAATCTTTTTTTAAAGGAAATATATACGTGGATAATGAATGTTTTAATTTACTGAAGAATTTGATACATGGATAATGAATGCTTTAATTTACTGAAGAAATTGATATGGATAATTATTTTTTAATATATTTCTTTTCAGCTTCAGTGATATTTATGTTGTGGTCCCTTGTTACCCATAAATTAAAGAAATGTATTACAGTAAGTACACTGTTGACTTTATTATACCCATGCAACAAAGTTGCGGAGGGGTATAATGTTTTTGACCTGTCCGTCAGTCCGTCGTCCGTCAGTCCTGTTTCTTGTCATCGCAACTCCTCTAAAACCACACAACAGAATTTCATGAAACCTTTTCAGATAATAAGGTCATACTATGTAGTTGTGCATATCGACAGGAAATTGCGATTCAATTTTTTTTTCTAGGAGTTACACCCCTTTGAACTTATTTGCTTCAATGTACTACTGCAACAGTTTGTCATCGCAAACTCCTCTCAAACCACACAACAGAATTTCATGAAACCTTTTCAGATAATAAGGACATACTATGTAGATGTGCATATCGACCGAAAATTACGATTCAATTTTTTTCTAGGAGTTAAGCCCCTTTGAACTTATTCACTTTAATGTACTACTGCAACAGTTTGTCATCGCAACTCCTCTCAAACCACACAACAGAATTCACGAAATCTTTTTATATGAAAAGGACATATTATGTAGTTGTGCATATCGACAGGAATTACGATTCAATTTTTTTTCTAGGAGTTACGCCTCTTTGAACTTATTTGCTATCAGGTACTACTTCAACAGTTTGTCATCTCAACTCTTCTGAAACCACAGAACAGAATTTCATGAAACTTTGTAGATAATAAGGACATACTACGTAGATGTGCATATCAACAGGAAATTACGATTCAATTTTTTTCTAGGAGTTATGCCCCTTTGAAACTTATTTGCTTCAATGTACTTCTGCAACAGTTTGTCATCTCAACTCCTCTGAAAACACACAACAGAATTTCATGAAATTTTGTAGATAATAAGGACATACTATGTAGATGTGTATATTGACAGGAAATTATTATTCAGTATTTTTTCTTATACAATTTTTTTTTCTTATACTTATTTAATTTCTCCAATGACAATGTGGGGACGTGGGGTATGTGAGCGTGCTCACTAAGGTTCTATAATTAAATATGACATGAAAATATAACATAGTCCTTTTTAAAATAAAGATAATCAATAGGTGTCATATTCTATTAAGGATGTGACTTTTCAAGGAAATACCCAATGTTCTCTTGATGTTCATTACTGATTCAATATCAACCAGTAAAACTAATAACCATCAAATTGTATAGATGTTTAAAACTTGAATGAAGTCCTAGTAAACTAACAAATAAAAAGAATGCCATGATTAATGGTGCTTTAGAAGGAGTAAAAAAAAAGGCATTCTTTAGACTTTAATGTTTGAAACTGAATGATCTTTATGTGTTTGTCAGCTGTAACTGTCTTTAAAAATTATTTCCTATCAATTTTATTGCATGAGATTTAAACCATTGTATTTCATTCCAATATTATATATTTGTCATTAACATTTGTTCTAGGACTGGGAAGAGATTTGGATAGATGATGCATTCTGGCATCTTCTGTTTTCTGTAATTCTCCTGGTTATGATGTTTCTGTGGAGACCGTCAGCGAACAGTCAAAGGTAATATGAGTACAAAACTGCTAAATATATATGATCTTGACATACCATTAGACATTTTATTTTTTTAAATGTGATATAATTTTGGTGCAAGTTTCTTAAATAACCATCCTTGGGTATGCTTGTGACTAAAAAAAATATATGAAAATAAAACATTTGAAAGCACTAAAACCAAAATTGTTAAAACAGAGTAGCTAAATTTCTCTGAGGATAACTTTGGTCAGTTACTGATTTCAAACAACAGGAACAATAAAAAAAAGCAGGAAATCACAACAATCTGCCACATCTTTTTCAAATTAAAAAGGTAAGAAGAAAGACCTTAAAACTTGCATTGGCAGACTGTCTTCATCGATACAGAAGAAATTATGGTTGGGCTCAAATCGTTTTATGTGTTCATAAAGACAAAACAGTTTTCATTTCTATTTAAAACAACTGATTTTCCAAGATGTATAAACTATAAAAAATGTTCTATTAAACTCACACTTTTCTGTATGATGCAATAGATTTTTCATCCTTGTGTCCACAATGTCCAGAATAGTTTGGTTTTTTAAGCATATTTTTTATTGACTTGAGATATTTTTGATGATGGTTGATATTTTTTCATTCCAGATATGCATTTTCTCCATTATTGGATGCTGATGAGGATGAAGAGGATGAAACATCAATGAATGATGCCTTTGGTATGATAAAGTTATAATTTATAACTGAAAACCTTCAGTGTCTGTATATAAAGTTTATACATTTCAACACCTTATCAAAACATTTTTTTCAGTTGAAATATAAAAATATTTTAATCTGAAATTTGAAAAATATACTTCTTTGTATACATTTGATATATATCCTCATTTCATTCTTTAAGAAATGTAGCAGAAACTGAAAGTATTAAAGCTATGAAGTTTACAATATAAACATTTGGGGTTGTTTTATGTTTTCTAGTTGCATTATCTTAGAGCAATGAATAATTCCTAATTAATATGATTACAGTGTTAATCTATCAACTATTTACCAATTTATCTGATGCTGGTTAGCTGTATTATCAGTTAGGAATGATGATTCTGATAATTTTCCCCGCTATTTATTTGAAAGTGAACTGGAAGATTTTGCAACTCTCACAAATTGATATCTCTTGCCCTGATTTGTATAGATTGGCAAAGTTGCCATTTCTGAAAAATCACGCAGATCAAGAATGGCGTTAAGCAAGAAAGATTTTGTGAAATATTATTAAAATCTAGTCTGTGGTTTAAGAGTTGTTGTCAAAATGATTCCCTGTTTTTGAGATATCAGAAAAAATTATTTACATGACAATGAAACAGTAACCCAGTACAATAAAGTTCCCAAAAATGAGTTTTTTTGTTGATTAACCTAAAAGAAGTCTTAATTGATATTTTTCAGATGGCAATGAAGATGAGAAATTCCAAACAATCAAATGGATCTCCTAAACAGAGAAATAATCCTGTAAGTTATTCTGTGTTTTCCAACAGCACGCTGACATAGAGGAAATTTTCAAATACATGTATATTTATTAAAATATCAACTGTAACATAGTTAAGTTATAATACCAGAAAAACAGTGAAAAGCTATAGCACCAATACTTAAAGGCATCAAGTTTTAAAAAAAAAACACTTCTACTATGTTTTACACATAAATGTATAAACGGAAAAAAAAAGACTCTGATTTATATTGTCAGATGTGAAAACACCAAAGAATTTGAAAGTTATATAATACTGAATTTATGTTAACAGGATGATGACTTGAAGTGGGTTGAAGAAAATATTCCATCATCCATAACTGATAAGTATGTATCAATTATAGATATTGAAGTGTCGTAATAGTATATAGTTTTTAAATTTGCATCTGGTGCATCTATTTGAATATCAATATTTTATGTAAGGTTTTAATTAAAAAAAGAAAAATGGAATAAGTTCCTGTCTTATTAGTTAGAAACAAATTCATTTTGAAATCTATGAACATTTCAACTTTATTGTTAATGTTTTATTTGAGAGATTGTATGACAATGGCATGGCAATGTTGCATCCAGGAGAGGACATTTACAAAAATATATACTCATTTAGGAAAAAATAAGGTATATTCAGGATGTAATAGAAAATATGAAAATAACAGCAATGAGACAGCAACAAATAGCTGAAAGAAATCAAGATGTTGACATTTGGTCATCCATAATCTCCTAATTGCCAGATTATTTGTAAAGTTGGATTAGTCAGAAACTATCATGTTAGCACATCAGAATTAAGAGATCCCTAAACAGAACCTAAAATTCAATTCTTATTGGGTTATTTTTTTAACTGTATATGATAAAATTCTATTCATTTTCCCTTATTTTGCAAGTGGAAGAAATTGAGTCATTATTATGCACATTTTTATCAAGCATCTATATTAATGTTATGGTAACGTTAAATATACCATCTTATATACAAAGTGGTATTGAAAGAATTGTTAACTCCAACATTTCTCTTGTCTGCTTATTTCATGCATCAACTTGCCAAGTCAAAATTAGATGTTTAAGATAATTAGTTGTACCTTTTATGGTTTATATGTTCTCACATTCATTTTCATATTTTTTTCTGACAGGGTTTTACCAAGTTTATTGGATTCTGATGAAGAAATAATGACAACAAAATATGAAGCCAACAAGATGCAGTGAGTGAGAAGCTTTCCATGAATATGCCATTGAACCCAAGGACAATTTAATGTTAAGTTTCTATCCATTTGCCGAAGCTTTTCTCTCATACTATAAACATTTACGGTATAAAAAGGTAGTTAGGGCTTGATATTAAAGTGTTTTACTGTTTATTGAAATTAGAATATTAGTTAAAAAGCTGCCTTGCAGAAAATGAAACAAAAATTCAGGATAAACACATTCCATGATATGTCAAGGGTATGAACATTGCAATATATTAAAGTTCTTGAAGAAAAACAATACTCTATTGCAATAAATATTGCTTTACTTTGTAAATGATGTTGCAAATGCTTTGACAAAAAGTTTTTCAATAGCTTTGCAAGATAAAATTATTTGTAAATTGTAATTGAGAAAATGTATGTGAATAGCAGAAATATAATCATGCATTCTAAAACCAAAACAAGTTTGTTCTCTGTGTTTGTAAAGCAAACGTAAAAAGGATTTGCAACAAACACAAAAACAAAAGTATGCCTTCCTTCACATATAGTAATGCAAAATTGTAAACAGAAGTCAAATACTTATTTAGAATTTTATGATGAGAGAAAATTTGAAAACATTCTTTTTCAAATTTTAACTTTTCCTCATTAGTTTTTCTTCAAACTTTATGAAGAGGGAACGAACAATTTTTTTTCTCAATGAAATAATTAATCACCATGATTAAAAAAGGTTGAACAAAAAACAAACTTTATATTCTTCTATTTAATAAGTTTGAACATTGAGATTCCAGATTCTATATATATATTAAGAAAAAATAGATAATAAATACTAGTTGAGGAATAAAAATTATCCATCCGGTAAATAGGAATTGAATTGAATTATAAGAAGTTTGATGAACTAGCAGTACAAAAAATTGATAAAAAAAATAATGTGGCCTAATAACATGAATAACTAAATCTTCATTTTTTTTCTTCTAGGTTAAGGCCTGAATATTTAATGTATTATAGAATAATTCATTGTATTTGATGAATATGACAGAGTCTGAAAAATTCTTCTTTTTTTTTGCTTTATCATTTGATTGTCATATGGCAAGTGATGTATGTTGTTTGTTGTGAGTTTGTATTTATTGGTGGATAAAGATTATATTATTTGTTGATGTTAAAGATTAATATTATTATTACAATGGGACAATTTGCTATATATGTGTGTCTGTATGAGGCTCTGTTATTATTTGTGATGTGATAGTAGAGTTAACCATGCATGTGTGTTTGGGTAAAATTTAGAATGAAAGAATATTATATAAGTATTCATGTGAGAAATATTACATTATATTGCCATTTAATTATAATATAAGTATTAAAAAAAATTGACTTTGGTCGTAGATTAGAAAAATAATGCTTTTATATATGTAGTCTAGGTTTTTATGTCTATCTTTTGAAATATAGGCTAAGGTAAGACTAGTTGTCTTAATAGATTAAAAAATGTAGACGATTGAATTTCGACATTGTGAATAATTATTTTTCCTATTAGGCAAAAACTTGCATAGAACTTTGCTATAACTAAGCAAAATTGCTCAAATGGATGGACAAACATATCTTGAACTAGTTCATCATAGAAAAAAGTGATTGAAAATACTATAAACAATTCTCCACAGTAAATAAAGATAAAAATGGATATGCTTGATTTTTCTTTAAAATCTTGTGTTGTGAGTTAAGTTCCTGTAAAAAAAATATAATTTTTTTCATATTTGCTTTTCACAAATATTCAGTTTTATTGTTTTATTGTGCATCACTTATCTCAGCATTTAGTGTTTTGATATTGATTGGAATAAAAATATGGTATGTTGTCAGAGATGATGTTAAATGGTCAATTGTTTTAAATATGCAATACAGTCACAGAAGGTAATAGCTTTTTATTAGGAATGTTAGTCTCAGTCTAAATACATTTTAACTATGTTCACTGTATTTGTTATTCACATTTATGGGATTTTAAATGTAAAAATAATAGGTGATATTTCATACATGTATATCTCGAAGTATATTTCAACAGTTTTTGGGGTAGTTGGGGGTTTATGTGGTCAGGTTTACTGTTAAATATTTAGATTGTTCTCAATTTCCTGTATCTTCATGTCCCTGAGAGCTATCAAGATCTTTGATTGAAAAAAACAAACATTTCCCTAGTATAATGGTTAAAAAACCACATAGGATTAAATCAATGACTGTAATTCTTGTACACTTTTTTGTAGCGTCAGTACATGTAGGTCATGGTATATAGTCCATGTAGATCAGGGTATCTATTCAGTATTTATAAGAGTCTGTTTATTTGAGGTTTAATACAGTAACCCCTGTAATAGTTTTAAAAATTATTATGAAGAAACAAGATGTTAGTGTATTCATCAATAAAGCAAACCTAAAACAGTAGCTACAGGCCAAACAACATGTTTTACAAACAAGTAAAGATGCCAATGTCAGTCTCCATGCTGAGTTGCAAGACAAACATTGGCATGATTTTTGGCTTGAGACTGACACAACAGCATGTGCCAGAGTCTTTTTTTTTATACCCCCGCTTTAAAAAAGGGGGGTATACTGTTTTACCTCTGTCTGTCCGTCCATCAGTCCGTCTGTCCGTCAGTCAGTCCGTCCCATGAAACTTTCGTCACATTTTTCTCAGGAACTACACATCCACCCTTTCTGTAATTTGGTATCAACATTTATATATGTCAGCCATACCGTGTGATGCGTTTTCAGACTCATCACTTGACAACTTCCTGTTTACCGAACACTTGTCTGATTTTACACATGATAGCCAAGTTGAAAATTTTCGTCACATTTTTCTCAGGAACTACAATACAAGGATTTCTGAAATTTGGTTTCAGGATTTATATAAGTCAGCTATACCGTGTGGTGCGTTTTCAGACTCATCACTCGACAACTTCCTGTTTACCGAACACTTGTATGATTTTACACATGATAACCAAGTTGAAAATTTTCGTCACATTTTTCTCAGGAACTACAATACAAGGATTTCTGAAATTTGGTTTCAGGATTTTTATAAGTCAGCTATACCGTGTGGTGCGTTTTCAGATTCATCACTTGACAACTTCCTGTTTACCGAACACTTGTATGATTTTACACATGATAACCAAGTTTGAAAATTTTCGTCACATTTTTCTCAGGAACTACAATACAAGGATTTCTGAAATTTGGTTTCAGGATTTTTATAAGTCAGCTATACCGTGTGATGCGTTTTCAGATTCATCACTCGACAACTTCCTGTTTACCGAACACTTGTATGATTTTACACATGATAACCAAGTTAAAAATTTTCGTCACATTTTTCTCAGGAACTACAATACAAGGATTTCTGAAATTTGGTTTCAGGATTTTTATAAGTCAGCTATACCGTGTGATGCGTTTTCAGATTCATCACTCGACAACTTCCTGTTTACCGAACACTTGCATATTTTTACACTATTAATATTATCCACTTGCGGCGGGGGGTATCATCAGTGAGCAGTAGCTCGCAGTTTCACTTGTTTTTAACTGCCACACATTCAAGTCTAGTCCTTAGTATATTCAACATTATTGTCTTCACTTAAAATGAAACCAAAGGTAAAAATAGAATTACATTTTTTAATAAGAGAAAAACCAGTTATGCCTTCTTATATATCATATTCCTCGTTGTGATGTTCATTTTGTTTAATGGGATACAATTAATATATATTTACCTATACTGACGTTATAGAATTCTATTATTATTATCATGTAACATTGGTCTGTTTGGAGATGAGCAGTACATATGTTATATCTATATCATTTAATGTTGTGTATTATTTATGAGGGTATAATTCCCAGCACAAAGTGCTATCTATTGTATTATACTGTACATATCTGCTCATTAAACACATGTCTAAATTATACTGTTTGTGTAGTCTCTACTGAGTGTGGTTAAAGATGAGACCAAGGTATGCTATTTCAACACGAGTGACTGACATAAACTAGTAATACAAATGTCTACATTTCAGAGGGATTGCTATCCATGTATATTTTTATTGAAGATGCCATATAATTACAAAGCTGTTTTCATGTAGTTGACTTGGACCATTTTTGTCTCGCCTTGACAGAGTCAAAAAGCGAGACATAGGTATGCTGTTTCCGGTGGTGTCAACAATGTATTAGTTTGTGATTAGATCTAGTTTATGGTAAACCACAAGTGGTAGGTCAATCATATTTGGTATGCGGTTGTACAAGCATTGGCACATCTCATTTCCATGGAGATTATTTATTTGAAACTTTTACTTAGTTTACAAGTTAATGTTTGTATTTCAGTTTGGGAACGACTTATAATAAGTCAAAGGTATTTAGTATGCAGTTGTATTAGCATTGGTACATGTACATCTCATTTACATGGAGATTGTTACGCCATGTTACTCAGTCATGGTTCATTGACTTTGAATATTTATTTAACTTGTGTAAGATGTCAATCAGCTGCAGGACACAAAAGTTTTACAATATTGTCATAGTTGACTGAATCCATAATATAGAGTTGTTTGTATGTCTGTAAGAGTTTTGTGATTGTTTGTGGGTTGTTGTTATTGTGGTCTGTCTATAGGCCTTTTTAGAAACTCAATTTCAACAGGCCAAATCTGATTTTAAAACAGCAGTAAATACAACTTAGTTCCTTGTTGGAAAGTTATCTGGCATAAACTCCACACTGAAGTAACTGTCTTATAGCAGTCAATGTAGGACCTTCTTTAAGGTATTATTGTGTCTGGGAGACACACAATATACCCCCAGATGCAAAGTGTTAAAATAAAATACACTAAGTTGGGCATTGAAGCACATAAAGGTCAATGGTTCACTGCAGGAGTATTCTGAAATGCTATGCACCTCTAATGCAAGTTTATACTCCAAAAATGACAAAATTCAACTATCTTCAAAAAGAGAAATTGAAAATGGAAATGGGGAATGTTTTAAAGAAACCCAAGAGCAGAAAACACCCCAAGGCCACCAATGGGTCGTCAACACAGGAAGAAAATTCTGCACCTGCAGATGGGCTTCAGCTGGCCGCTAAACACAAAAATGTACTAGTTTAGTGAAAATGGACGTCACACTTAACTCCAAAACATATAAATAAACTAAAATTAAAGTATACTAAAAATGATGAATATATTATAAACTTTTAAGAGAATCCTTTATTTTATTCAATGTACTACTGTTGAATCAATATCTTCCTATTCTCTAATTCACCGACCTCTATTCCTTATGCAAATGACCTTAACCTGAAATAAAGTTAAAAATTGACAACTACACATCACAAGTGCTAAAGGAAAAACCATGATGAAAGAAAAAGAAAATACATTTGGAAGGAAGATTATGACTCTACCAAATCATTAAACAACTGATATGACGAAATTTAATTAAAAAATGAGAATACATGAAAATGTAAATAAAAAAACAAATAAACATATCAATATCATTTCTTTTTATATACACATGCTCATTGATTCAGTGTTGATTGTTTAGCAAGGTCACAATAGGTTAACTTGAAAACCTGAAAGTTTATTAACAGCCAATGTTTTCAAACAACAATCTCAGAAAGAAATATGTTTTGCCCCCATTGTAGAGCAGAGGGGGCATTAAGTTTTATCTGACATATGACTAAAATAAATGAACTAAAATGGAGTTAAAAACCAAATGTTTCTCCATGTTTAGCTCATCTGGCCCAAAGGGCCAAGTGAGCTTTTCTCATCACTTGGCGTCCGTCGTCGTTAACTTTTTACATTTTGAACTTCTTCTGGAGAACCACTGAATGGAATGAAACCAAACATGGCATGAATGTTCCTTATGAGGTGCTGACCAAGAGTTGTTACTTTGTAGCCTATCCATCATCAATATGGCCGCCAGCGGGGGACTTAGTTTAACATAGGACCCTATGGAAAATGCATACAAATGACTTCTTTTAGAGAACCACTGAATGGAATGAAACCAGACATGGCATGAATGTTCCTTATGAGGTGCTGACCAAGTGTTGTTAATTTGTAGCCGATCCATCATCCAAGATGGCCGCCAGTGGGGGACTTAGTTTAACATAGGACCCTATGGAAAATGCATACAAATGACTTCTTTTAGAGAACCACTGAATGGAATGAAACCAAACATTGCATGAATGTTCCTTATGAGGTGCTGACCAAGTGTTGTTACTTTGTAGCCAATCCATTATCCAAGATGGCTGCCAGCGGGGGACTTAGTTTAACACAAGACCCTATGGGAAATGCATACAAATGACTTCTTTTAGAGAACCACTGAATGGAATGAAACCAAACATGGCATGAATGATCCTTATGAGGTACTGACCAAGTGTTGTTACTTTGTAGCGGATCCATCATCCAAGATGGCCACCAGCGGGGGACTTAGTTTAAAATAGGACCCTACGGGAAATACATACAAATGTCTTCTTCTACTGTACCACTGAATGGAATGAAACCAAACATAGCATGAATGTTCCTAATGAGATACTGACCAAGAGTTGTTACTTTGTCGCCATTCCAACGTCCAAGATGGCTGCCAGTGGGGACTTAGTTTAACATAGGACCCTATGGGAAATCCATACAAGTTTCTTTTTATAGAGAACCACCGAATGGAATGAAACCAAACATAGCATAAATGTTCCTTATGAGATGCTGACCAAGTGTTGTTACTTTGTAGCCACTCCATCATCCAAGATGGTCGCCAGTGGGGGACTTAGTTTAACATAGGACCCTATGGGAAATACATACAAATGTCTTCTTTTAGTGAACCACTGAATGGAATGAAACTAAACATAGCATGAATGTTCCTAATGAGATGCTGACCAAGTGTTGTTACTTTGTTGTCATTGCAACATCCAAGATGGCCGCCAGTGGGGGGACTTAGTTTAAGAGGGTGGTAAAGGGTTATTTTCGTGCAACGTTTTCGGCCTTTTCATTTCACGTGTTTTCGTGTTTTTGTGTTTTATTTCTCGTTTTCTCGTGTTTGGTTCGGTGTGCGTGCTTCGTATTTCCCCTTATTTATTTTCCGTGTTTCGTGTCAGTGCTCTTAATTTCTCGTTCTTGCCTTTTTCCGTATTTGATTAAAAAGTAAATTGGAACTAACTCAAAGTCACAAGTTATAGTACCTTTTGAAACTTGTGTAATATAATAGAAATTGATGTAAATTGTTACCATTCTACTTTCTATTGTATATGTATGCTATACATGTAATAAAGTCCATCATAATAATACTTTTTTCAAATCAGATGCAAGTAGCATACGCTAGCCTAAAAGGTGACCACAAGGTCTTTATGTCCATTAACAATGTCTACATGATCTCCAAGAACGGCTGAGTAATAACTGCTGGTACTTTTTTTCTTAAAATTTACGATTTTATTTCTCGTGCTTCGTTTTTCCTGATTTTTATTTTTCGTGCTACGATTTTGCGATTTTTATTTCACGTGTTTCCGTGTTCAGTACACCCCCCCCCCACCCCCCCCCCCCCCCCCCTTTACCACCCTCGTTTAACATAGAACCCTATGGGAAATGCATACAAAAGTCTTCTTCTAACGAACCACAGAATTGAATGAAATCAAACATAGCATGAATGTTCCTTTCCTTATGAGGTGCTGGCCAAGTGTTGTTACTTTTAGCCAAATTTTATATTTTTTTATATGATTTCAAAAACCCAACTAGAATCAGGTGAGCGATACAGGCTCTTGAGAGCCTGTATTTTCATACGGGTATAGATTTATTCTCCCAAAGAATTTGATGCAGTTTATATCAATGTGATACATTCAAACAGATCTGATACTGTCTTCATGGTAGAATAATATAGTTTAACATAAGATTCCAACAGACCCATATGTTTTGGAAAAGATATAGGGTAGTTTACACAAACCATTGCATGAAGTTAATAATGTTGGCCTTTTTGACCTACAGATAAAATATGTTTTTAAACACAAACTTAAAATGATTTTTTTATTATGTACATAAGCTGAATGTCCATTAAGGTAAAGTGACTCTTATAACAGCAGTCACTTTTTTGTAGTGTTAACTATTCTCTGTCCTCTGATTTGGCACTAGCTGGAAAAAAACATTAAAACACATATAAAAATAGTCAATAAATAAAACGCAAGCTATAACATACATTATTGTGTAGAAGCAATTTTTAAAGTACCCTAAACTGGAAAACTTTCAATCAGCCTTGGTGATCCTATCTTAGGTTCAATAAATAAATTACTCTTTATAATCACTAGTGACAAATTTCTTTCAGACACATCTATAATTTAGCAAGATCTTTCAGGATCGCTGAAAGAACGATTTTCTTCAACAAGTAACAAATTGTTTGTGGCAATGCCTAGGTCTCATTCACATTCACAGTCGTGTCTTCGTCACAGGTTAAAACATACTTGCCCAGGAAGAACTCAAAGGCAATAACAGTTTAGAATATGGTAATATTTACCTTGACATGGTTTTTGTTCTGGTTTAGTGAACAAATAACAGTTTTTGTCTTCTACTTGAGCATTTAGTTGTGTTTCCATACAACTGATCACTACAAAATTATAAATTCAATCCTGTTACATAATATTAGTGTTTGTTGCCAAATTTGGTCCGGAAAGGCTGTATGAAAGTATTTTAAAAAGGGTTCTTTACAAAAAATATTTTAATATATAGTTGACCTATTGTTTATGGTATCTGAGGAACAAACTTAACCATGAAAACTGAACATTGACAAATGAACCATGAAAATGAGGTCAAGGTCAGATAATACCTGCCAGACAGACATTTACACATTACAATCCTTCCATACAACAAATATAGCTAAACAATTACCTCGAGTTTTAAAAAAAACCCAGACGAAACCACAAAAACTTAACAACACTGGGCAATGAACCTTCAGAATGAGGTCAAGGTCAAATCAAACCTTTGAGACTGACATGTACATCATAAAATTTTTCCATCCACCAAATATAGTTGACCTATTGCACCAAAACTTATACACTGAACCATGAAAATGAGGTCAAAGTCAGATGACACCTACCAGTTGTCACACCTAACTATCATTCCATACACCAAATATAGAAGACCTATTGCTTATAGTATCTAAGATATTGACTTGACCACTAAATCTTAACCTTGTTCACTGATCCATGAATTAGGTCCAGGTCCAATGAAAACTGTCTTACAGATATAAGGACCTTCCAAGCTACGCACATACCAAATATAGTTATTCGATACTCATAATAAGAAAGAAATTAACATTAAAAAAATTAGCTAAAACCACCACCGCCTTCACCACCAACGCCGGATAACTTTCCCTGTGTCAAGCTTTCAACAAAAACTGTTCTGATTGAAGGTGTTATATATTTTTAAAGAGTTTCATAACAAAATCAAAACTACAGATTTTAACAAATGCAGATTGTTTCTAAAAATTAACAAAATTGGTATTCTTTTAATTATTCTAATTTCTTTCCTGTTATGTCAAAGTTTTTTACTTACATTTCACATGGAAACATTTGGAGTCATAACACAGAACAAATCTTCCTTTTGAAAAGGCTTAAAGGCTTTAGATATTTAATTTTTTTTTAAATTCTCCCTGATTATTTGAAAAGTCGTTTGACTTTTATTCAATAAGCAATTAAATCATGACAACGAAAAACGCTAAAATTTCACAAGCAGAAAATACAAATAGATATGCTAAACATAGTGCACAAACTTGAGTTAAATATTCCATTTTTAATATGGGGTTGTCTGACAAAATATGAATAAAAACGCGAAATGTGCCAAAGAGACAACAACATCCCATCCAAAGAGCACATCATCTACTATAATGTTAGGCTAAACTGTACATATTTGTCTGTTTTATCAATATAAATACCTCTGTCCTCTGTAGATGTACATTTAGATGACCACTGGTATTTACTGGTATGATGCAGTGATGTGTCATATCTATAGCTGACATTTGCTGTCACAGATTGAAAATATGTGATCTGAAAAATAAGAAAGTCATATACTTACTCAAGTACAATATCCTTGGGATTTGGTGCAAATTTTGTTATGAATATGTATAAAATATTTTGGAAATTAGGCTTACTACAATCAGCAGCCATATTTGAAATTATTTAAAGCACTCATAATGAATTTAATATACCAAACATATTTGTTAAATTGTTAATTCTTTTGTTATTTTAAGGACTTTTATTCATAGCTCTTTTGGCAAATTCAATAGTCAAATGATTTATTTTTTCAACTTTTAGTTAGAGGTGTTGGTGTCAAAGTTGCATGCAAAATTTTACAGCAAAGAGTTCTTTGACCTTTAAATAGAACATAAAAAATGTATTACTCTCAAACAAACAGTGCACTAAATCTCACTGTCAGACGACCCCCCTAGACCTTAAGATCTGCATTTGAGACATTATTCTAATGTAACCACAAGAATTTAAGAAACTTACATATAAATTTATATTCCACAGAGATGGCTCAGGAAAATCTTTAAGTACATCTCCAAACCTCAAAGTTCCTGCCTTTTCTTCATATTCTGCTTCTGAATAATGTACAAGGTATACTCTTAATTCAGTATGATTTTGTAAGAGAGTTTTTTATTTCCAAAATAACTAATTCCTACTGAAATAGCAAAAACTTCTTTCCAATATTCTTATCAAACAGTGGCATTCTAAGTTTAACAAGACAATCCTTAACACCAATCTCCCATGAAGTTTAAAACAAATAACCCAACATGCAAAAGTCGTTTTATTCAGAATTTTAAGGAACTTATAAAGGTCAAGCATTACTTAAGTACTCATTTTCCTTTATGTGACACATGTTATTTTAACATGTAACTTTGACATCAAATAGATCTGAATAAAACATTCAGAATGACTGATCCTTCTAAAACAAACTCATAAACATCATTCCCACGATTCAGTCCCTTATTTGGCCTTGAATTGGGCCTATCTGATAATATCTATTAGTACATAAATGTAATATACCAGTAGCACAATCTGACTTACCAATTTGTGTCCAGTCTGTATTGTGGTTTGAGGCTATTATTCCTGTAGATCCAGCTGGTACTGTGTGGATTAAAACTGAAATATGATTATAATAAAATCATGATTGGTACAATTTCTCTCATTAAATTAGATAATATGAGCTTTTTAAAGAGAAGAGCATTATCATACAGCAAATTCAAAAATTAAAACCATGCAACAGGATTCGTCCTTGAAGTCATGAAATGTAGGCAGCAAAACTCTTTAACAGTTCTTTACTGAAAAATCATTAATATTTCATCATTCAATAATGGATTCAAGCAAAACAACATAATATAACTGTACAGACAGATATTCATATGGTTGGAATGGGTAAGTCAAAATGCCCTAGTCAAAGATGTGGCTGATATAAAAAAAAAAAGATATTTAGTTTAATTGTCAATATGACAACGGTAACCTAATATAAACATATGGATGAGATGAACACTTTCAAGTCACATTACATCTCCGACAATGTCTAGCACTATGAATAAATAGTATTTTAACATGATCAACAGTTTATGTAAAACTTACAAGGTGTGTCTTTCAATGTTTCATATTTTGTGAATTGACCGTGATGTTCTTGACACAAACTTCCGTCACCATTACACACACCACATTGGTCAAACTTCAATCCAGATCTCATCTTCCCATCACAACCAAAGGACTGGAAAATAAAGAAAAGAGCATCAATAGGACATAATGCCTGACTTAAATTTCCTTCTGTGAACCACAGAATTAATGGGCCAAAACCCATTTGGTTTACCAGAGTATATGTTAAAAAGGTTCACATCATAATGAACTGCAAGTTGATGTGATCACACATTCATGATAAACTACCTTGATCACACATTTTAACCGGATAACAGTACTGGACTGACAAACAGACATACTAATGAACTTTGGACTGAAACAAAGTTTGTAAAACATGATTCCCCTACTATTATACCGGTAGGCAGGACTTAAAAAACAACAAAAGAGAAACATTTAACCTTGATGTAGACCATGATGGTCTTGAAACTCCTATCATCACTATTGCATACATTACATTGGTCAAACTTTAAACCAGGAAGCTCTAAATGTTTTTTTTGTAATCTTAATTCATCAGATTTCTGTGTCATAGACTTTGACCCCACATATTCTTTAAATCATAAATTCCCACAATAACATAATAAAAGTCACTGTATATTCCTACCTGTAGTTTTCCTTTGAAGCATTTGCTTATATTGTGTGAAGAAAGTGATGGATACAAGTCAAAACCATCAGGATAAGCTATCCATGTCCCTTCATGTGTTACAATGCAATGGCATTGATAGTTTCCTATATAGGAGGCAATCAAAGATTTACATTGTAAAAAATAGCAAATAAATATTTGAAAATCTCAGTTTAATAAATACATGTTACTTCCTTGCAAAGGCAGTGTCAATACTCAAAATTGTTGGTTATTTAAAGAATAGGATCGCAAGAGTTTTCTTACCACTTACAATTTGAATATAATTATGAATATGAACATTTGTCAGCTCTCATGGCATGATAGTTTGGACAATCACTTCAATTAAAATAAATTTAAATTAGCTTGCATAACCATTCAATTTATTGTTATAAGTTACACATGTATTGTCATATATTTTGGTGGAAATTCCAAGACATTTAATTCAGGCAGAGATTTTTTACAGGTATGAAACTCTCAACAAAGCTAACCAATTTATCATAGTTTATTATATTTTCAGACTCTAGATTAAGTTCCAGTCAAGCGAAATTTAGACTAGTCGAAACGAAAATTGACTCTAAGGCAGATGTTAATTTATAAAGACGTATTGAGTGTTTCAACAAAGGGACCTAAGAAATATTTTGGCTGATGTAGAATTTTTAGTCAACTGAGTAAGAGATGAGAGACAACTGTATGTGATAAAAATGTTTCAGAAATAGATTACATATATATCAGCTTTACCTTGACACTATATACAAATATTGGTGTTAAATTTTTTTCATCATCAATAATGGAAATAGTCTATCAGATGTAAATAGGATATCTAAGATTAAATAAAGTTTTTCTATGTAATGCAACATTTTTTTTATTTTATCAATTTAATTCTATGAGAACATCCTCAACAATGAATTTCCAATAAATATCATAAAATTTGTGCTCCTTTATATTAAGTGAACTAGCAATGGAGCTGTCATATTCTTTGATTCTAAAAAAGGAAATTCAACCTTGATATAATATTTGACTTCTGATTTAATCAATCTATTGACTACTTACCTGTCTCTGTATTGTGAGATTCACACCACTTTGTTTTGAGGTCATTTAGATTCTGTTTACATATCTGAAAAAAATTATTGTTATGAAAGATGTTTATAACTTTTGAATAAGTAAACAATATTTGTTTAACACTGATATGACCTTTCTCTGGACAAACATTGTTTATTTTGCACTGATCAGCAAAGTATGAAGACTGAAGAAATAAATAATTTTAAACAAATGTCATATCCCCTAAAACATTGTTTTAATGATTCCTAATGAACCACTTGTTATCCTTTTACATTATCTTTTACCCCAATCCTTTCTTGATCATTATGATGAAATTTTTGAACGTTTTATTATTTGAAGCTATAATTAGCCTTTTTAGAATCTAGAGAACTATAGGTTATCTCATTGTTCGTACACCAAAATGAAGATAAGGTTACGTCATTAGAAGGATTTCCATTGTTAAGAACATTTTAAACTAATCCCACAACTTGGTGTACGCTTTTGAAAATAATACCTAAAATGCATTAGATTCTGAAACGGTGATATGCAAATTGTAATTTTCCTAAAATTTTATTTGGTTGTCAAACTCTGAACATTTTACTGTGCTTATCCAGTGACCTTTGGGGTATCACATTAGCAAAGACCAAAACAGTTTACCAAATTGCAGTCAGATTTCTACTCCAACTAATTGATCAACTGGTAAAATATTTTAGCAGATTGCTCAAGTGAAATGTTGTTAGTATGAAGTGAGTGCTGTACAATAAAAAGTTATACTTACCATCCAGATCCAGTCAGTTGATACCTTTGTCAATCATTTCTAACTCAAATAATATCTTACTATAGTATGAGTCACTGAATAAAATGGTCTAATTTTAACATGGAAACTTCTATCATAAATAAATATTATAAATGAATAGTTCAAAACATTGTTTTGTAGGTGTATATTCTATAGCTTTGTCTTCTTAGATGAAGTTATTGTGCAATTGTGATTCGAATAACATTTTGTATACAAATTACTGATCTGCTGGCAATAAAGGGAAATAATTTACATAACAAATAATCAGCAAAATTTTGTTCTGTCTGACAAATATCAAATTTCCCCATTTAATTTGTTGTAACATTATTTCTGTTATTATTTAACTTTTATCCTCTGTTCTAAAACGAACGATGAAACTTATTTAATGATGAAAGACGATTAACAGCTGTTTTGCAAAATGTTGAATTGTTCAAAGTATAAAGGATTGTCTACCAAGGAGTACAAGATATCTTATAAGCAGTATTTTGCAAAACCTTTCTAATTTGTGTTTTACATGCCCTTCAATTTCATACTAATTTTGCATTTCATTTTTTTTTTTATGAATCTTTTGTAGGCAAAATCATAAGCCTCGTATCATTGATTAAATTTTATGTGTACATTTGAACTCAATATAAATTATTTCCCTTTAATGACAGCAGATCAGTAATTTGCATAGAAAATGTTATTCGAATCACAATTGCACAATAACTTCATCTTAGAAGACAAAGCTATAAAATATACACCTACAAAACAATGTTTTGAACTATTCATTTATAATATTTATTATGATAGAAGTTTCCATGTTAAAATTAGACCATTTTATTCAGTGACTCATACTATAGTAAGATATTATTTGTGTTAGAAATGATTGACAAAGGTATCAACTGACTGGATCTGGATGGTAAGTATAACTTTTTTATTTTACAGCACTCACTTCAAACTAACAACATTTCACTTGAGCAATCTGCTAAAATATTTTACCAGTTGATCAGTTAGTTGGAGTAGAAATCTGACTGCAATTTGGTAAACTGTTTTGGTCTTTGCAAATGTGATACCCCAAAGGTCACTGGATAAGCACTGTAAATGTGCAAGTTTCTCAAACATTCAAATGCATCGAAATGTAAAATAAGATTTTTGTATGTTATCTCATTTTCAAATTCCAGCAGTAATTGAAAACAGTATTGCAGAGGTAATCATTTACTTTTGTCTCATTGGTAAGAAAAGATATCTACTTACCTTCATATTACAGAGTCTAACATCCTCTTTTTCACCAATACAATCATGTGCACAAACAGCCTGTCTAAAAAAACATTTAATGCAGATCAGTACCATAAACTGGAGGCTCTAAAGAGCCTGTGTCGCTCACCTTGGTATATGTGAATATTAAACAAAAGAAACAGATGGATTCATGACAAAATTGTGTTTTGGTGATGGTGATGTATTTGTACATCGTACTTTACTGAACATTCTTGCTGCTTACAATTATCTCTATCTATAATGAACTTGGCCCAATGAAAATTGTTAAAAATTGACTATAAAGGACATTAACTTCTTAGGGGGTCAATTGACCATTTCAGTCATTGTTGACTTATTTGTAAATCTTACTTTGCTGTACATTATTGCTTTTTACAGGTTATCTCTATCTATAATAGTATTCAAGATAATAACTGAAAACAGCAAAATTTCCTTAAAATTTCCAATTTAAGGGCAGCAACCCAACAACGGGTTGTCCGATTCATCTGAAAATTTAAGGCCAGATAGATCTTGACCTAATAAATAATTTTACCCTCACCAGATTTGCTCTAAATGCTTTGGTTTTTGAGTTATAAGCCAAAAACTGCATTTTACCCCTATGTTCAATTTTTAGCCATGGTGGCCATCTTGGTTGGTTGGCCAGGTCATCGGACACATTTTTTAAACTAGATACCCCAATGATGATTGTGGACAAGTTTGGATTAATTTGGCCCAGTAGTTTCAGAGGAGAAGATTTTTGTAAAAGATTACTAAGATTTACGAAAAATGGTTCAAAATTGACTATAAAGGGCAATAACTCCTAAAGGGGTCAACTGACCATTTCGGTCATTTGACTTATTTGTAAATCTTACTTAGCTGAACATTATTGCTGTTTACAGTTTATCTCTATCTATAATAATATTCAAGATAATAACCAAAAACAGTAAAATTTCCATAAAATTACCAATTCAGGGGCAGCAATCCAACAACGGGTTGTCCCATTTATCTGAAAATTTCAGGGCAGATAGATCTTGACCTGATGAATGATTTAACCCCCATGTCAGATTTGCTCTAAATGCTTTGGTTTTTAAGTTAAAAGCCAAAAACCACATTTTACCCCTATGTTCTATTTTTAGCCCTGGTGGCCATTTTGGTCGGTTGACCGGGTCACCGGACACATTTTTTAAACAAGATACCCCAATGATGATTGTGGCCAAATTTGGTAAAATTTGGCCCAGTAGTTTCAGAGGAGAAGATTTTTGTAAAAGCTAACGACGGACGATGACGACGAAGACGACGGACGACGGACGCCAAGTGATGAGAAAAGCTCACTTGGTCCTGTGGGCCAGGTGAGCTAAAAATATGTTTTATTAATTTTCTTGTAGAAATCCTGAGAAATAATAGATACTCATTACAATTCGTTTCTTGTAAAAATCCTGATAAATAATTGATGGTCGTAATTTTCTTTTAAACATTTCATATGAAATTTTCTCATATATGACAATCTCTGACCTGCCATTCCTCTTGGAAAATCTGTCAAAATTTGTAAAGAAGCAGAAAATTTATCAAGAAAAAAGTGACTTGAGCTGGGTAGTACTGTGGATTTCATTATTATTCGTTGGTAACCAATTTTCGTGGATTTCATGGGTTAAGGTAACCATGAATTAAATGTTCAACGAATAAAAAAAAATTCCATAGGCTTGTATTCAGACTTTCACAAAACCACGAAATCGGATATTCACAAACATGTAAGTTTTCTGGAATCCACGAAAATTGGTACCCTAAAAAATAAATGAATCCACAGTATTTTTAAAATCCTGGCATCTAGATTTTTCGTTAAATCCTTCCTACTCTAGAACTACAGATTATTGGAGGTCAGTATTTTTCCAATTTTCAAAGGTCTATTAATGAACCAAAACAATACTTCACATACAGTTGCATAATTATGTTCTTAAAGAAAAATACTACCAAAAGGATCATTCTTTGCTAACATCCCAATTACAAATCATGAAAATATTCCTTTTGGAAATTTGTTTTTTTTAAAGATGATCAGAAACACAGCTAAGTTAAATCTTTAAGATAAAACCTCATACATGTGATTGACTGTGAAACTCAGATCAGGAGATTGGTATATTTAGGTTTAACCTTGCAAAAAATAGATGAATTTACAGGATTTTGTCCATAATCAAATACCAGTACCAGTAAAATAACCTACTTATTTCGACAAGTTCTTCTTCGATGGGTAATTCCACCACCACATGGTCGGCTACAATCTGACCATGCACCCCAGGCTGACCAATGGCTGGATGTTTTACATTGACCTGTATATGGGATACATTTTCCTTTCATACACCACTGAAATTGAAAAAAATACAACATCTAAATACAATTTTTTTTCAGTTTAAATATTTAGTATGAAAATGTCAAACTTCTTTCTTCTCTTGTATGAAAACATGAAAGTATTGTATTAACATTTAGTTTAAAGTCAATTTGATTATTATTCATACACTCATACTCTAAGTCCCACTTTCACTATGCCTTCGATGTCATTTTCATTTTATGCTTTCTGTATTAACTCCCCTTGACTTATCTTTTTAGCCACAGTCTCTTTCAACATTGTGTTTTCTAATTTTAATATTTTGTGTGACACTCATTTTTACAATTAGTTTACATTGCTGTATATTCACCTTTAATTAACTTTGAGTTGACTTTCTTCGCAATAATCATTTCTTCCCTCCAAAGGTGCTCCCTTTTTACGTATACACATACCAATGAAGGAAAGATGTAGTGTATACAATAGTGAATATCAACCAACTAAAACAACTTTACACTAAAAACCCAAAGGGTCAAGCCACATTTTTCTATAAAAGCCAGGTCTTACATATAATATTTCAAACTCTAAATTGGTTAGAGTCTAAATTATGGTTGACTAAATCATATACCCACCCTGAGTTGACCATCTTTGTAACAGTCAGTTTTATCAGCCATTGGTGCTCCCGTTATACATTTAAACTCATTCCCTGGAACCTGACATGCCAGACTTTCACATGGATCCTGTAATCATCATAGTTTTTATTATTTTTTTCCTGAGATCTTAATTTTGAGCTTTCAAAACTAGAGGCTCTCAAGAGCCTGTGTTGCTCATCTGTATTTACTGTTGTATTTTTAAATCATGTAAAATAAGGTTAAAATCATAATTAATACATTTTGTAGTATTAGATACTATAGATTATTAGATTTAAGTTATTATTAGATACTATAATAATATTTAAGATCATAACCAAAAACTGCAAAATATCCTGACGAGAACTAATTCAGGGGCTGCAACCCAACACCAGGTTGTCTGAACATTTCAGGGCAGATGAATTTAAACCTGATGGACACTGATGGTCATGTTGACTTATTTGTAGATCTAACTTTGGAGAACATTATTGGTCTTTACATATAATTTCTATCTTTAATAATATTCAAGAGAATAACCAAAAACTGCCAAATTTTCTTAAAATAACCAATCAGATGCAGCAACCCAACAACAGATTGTCTGATTTGTCTAAAAATTTCAAGGCAGATAGATCTCAACCTAAAACATTTTATCCTATGTCAGATTTGCTCTAAATGCTTTATAAGAGATATAGGCCAAAAACTGCATTTTACCCCTATGGCTAGATAAACTAAAAATTGAATGAAGACTAGAACATCAGTAAATTCATTTAAAACAATATTAATTAGTTAAGGCAGAGATAATAAAACAATCTTATCTGTTCAAAGCATTTCAAGAAATATATGGCATACATTTATTGATCTCTTGTCATCTATTAGTAACAGATAAGTGAAATTTAGTACATGTATAGATAAAACAATGCAAACCTTATTGGGCAAGTTGAAGGTACAAGATGTATCATGATGCGCAAATCTACACTGCTGATCTCTGTCATAAATCTTCTGACGCCCTGGCATAATTTGTAGTGGGAAATCATTTAAACATGATGCCCTGCTACTCCTAAAAGTACATTTGATATAACAGTTCATTTTTGGTATGACAAATTCCTGCATAAAAATGATTGCACATTTTTAAAATGGAGTAAAAGTTTGAAAATTTGGATGAAAAACAAAAAATCATAATTTTATAAAATATCTGGTTTGAGCAGTTCAAAATCTCACTTTTCAAGTTTGAGAGGCTGGATGTATTTTTGATAGTAATTTAAGGCATGTAATTTATGCATACAGATTGATGCAATAAGTATGTGTCACCTCTTATTTTTTGCTTTCTAATATAAACACATTTTTCATTGAAATATTTGCCATAAATTAGCAATTGATATGTGAAACAGTTTACTTCAATAAAAAAATAGGTCATTTATTGAAATATTTAGACTGTGTTATTAAATACCAAACATTTGTTTGTGTTTGAATCAATGTTCTAATTAGACATTTAAGGGGAGATAACTCAAATAGGTTTAAAATAATATTTATGTTTATACCATCAGAAAATGAGAATGCTTCACAACAAAAATATAAACCAATAAGTAATAAAACTTTAACAATTTTGCTTCTATCGGTACCTAGTTGATTCAAATCCAACTTGCCACACAATGTTTATTCTAAATATAGTTTTATCTGAAATATATAAGTTTTAGGTGACTTTAATACTATATATATATCAAAACATTATAGCGGTGCATTGATTATAAGTGTGTAATAATCTTGTAGTGTACTGATGCATCACAGACTTTTCTTTTAGTGAAAACAGCCTGGAATCCTTCTTCACTGCTCAATGTACATTCATGCTTAGTGGTCAAAAGCCGGGTTGTCATCATCAAAGTTAACTTGGTCAAAGTTTTCTTTGACCTTGCAAACTTGGTTCATGTCAGTGGTTGTCACTATCAAAGTTTTAAATCTTAAAAAAAGAAAACTGCACTGTGATTGAATAATTTCTGTCCATATCCATCCACTTTTCACGAAAAAAAAGGATGAGATTCTAATCCATCCAAGTTTTTCTTTAATGGTTGTCACTATAAAAAAAATCCATCAAAAATCCATTGTTACAGTAACTAATATATGGTATCGTTATAACCTCTGTTTACCAATTTTGAAATGAATATCTTACCGTAGGAATTTATCCAATGCTAATGAACTACATGTTGACCAGTGTAATCCCATACTGCCTGTATAACCCTGGGTGCTCATTATATTTCTACTTATTCCACAAGGAGTATTTTCATCATGAATCATGCCAAACCTGTAAAGAACAAAATTTTCATCTTAAATGGGAACAAAAATATGAAGAAAAAAAATTCAATCATTACAATAAAACTATCAAAAAATTATATTTCATTCCTTAAGACATTCCACTGCCTCTGCTTTCAACAATATTCTATAGAGTTCTTTCTATGGTGTCAAACATTTTCAAAAAGAAAAAAACCAAGAATGTGTCCGTAGCACACGGATGCCCCACTCGCACTATCCTTTTCTATGTTCAGCGGACTCTGAAAATGGTGTCAAACAAAACTCTCTTTTGACATTACCATTAGAAAGATCATATCATAGGGAACATGTGCACTAAGTTTCAAGTTGATTGGACTTCAACTTCATCAAAACTACCTTGACCAAAAACTTTAACCTGAAGTGGGACAGACAGATGGACAAATGATCAGACCAACAGACGATCAGACGCACAGACCAGAAAACATAATGCCCCTCTACTATTGTACTTGGGGCATAAACATTTTTAAATGTATTTGATGCTGCTTTCCTTCTTTTCAGAAATATTCTTGTTGAAGTTTCTCTTATAAATGGGCTCCAAAGAAGTGATGGATTTTTTTTTACATAAATAATGACCCATTGAATTCTAACTCTAAAGTATGACTATCCAAACTGCATTTCACTAAAATTTGGCTCTAAAAATTATTCAATATAATGTATATACAATGTTATACATACAAATGTCCTAAGTCATGAGTCATGGTGATTGCTGTACTGACAAGTCCAGAATCTATGGCCACCAAACAACTGCTGTCTACATCGCACATTCTTCCTTGATGGGTGACAGCTAAATCATCAAGGGTTTCATTATCCCTAGATGAAATTGAAGAGGCATTCTTGAAATTAAGTGATTCAAAGCATATGGTATAAATGTAAATAGCCAGTGGCTCAAAGCAAGGCTGTATTTCCCAGCTTCCTTAAATGTGGGCTACTTACTGACTTTCTATACTGCATAAAATCATTATATTGAAGAGACTAACCATTTAATTATCAATGTATGGATACAATTTACTATATATCTGAGTTTTCAAAAACAAGCGAAATTTTGATTTTGAACCAAACTGAATCAAAAGTGCATCTGGTTGCCATCTTTTTTTATGCAACTAGATTCATATATTGATATTTTAAAATAGACATCACACAAATTATCCTTGCAATTTACTTTAAAATTCAAAACCTTTTTGATAGATTGATAATTAGTTACAGTTTGTTTTTACATTTCCTCTTTGTATATGGTTTACTGTACATTTCTTAACTAAGGGTAATATTTAGATAGACAGTAATTCTGTTTGAGCTATTATGGTTTTTAAAAATGGTTAACTTTTGGGATTCCAAGTGGTTTTATTTTGAGCATAACTGATGCAAGTTCCTACAGAAACTTGGGTCATGAACATCAACATAACATTTCAACTGATATTTCATAGTGTTTTTCTATGTGGTAATGTTACACTATTATTTCAGGTTAGGGTGAAGGTTGGTGCCAGTTTATGCCTTTTTTTAAATTTACTTTAGTTATTTGGGGCCCTTTTTAGCTTGCTGTTCCATGTGAGCCAAGGCTCTGTGTTGAAGGGGGTACTTTGACCTATAATTATTTACTTTTTTCACATTATGACTTTGATTGAGAATTGTCTCGTTGGCACTCATACCACATCTTCTTATTTCTATACAAGAATTATAGGCTGTTCTTCTTGTGCATTGTTTGCTTGTTTATTTTTGTTTTTTGCTAACCTTGTTATATAAATTGCAACATCAGAAATTCCCTTGTGATTATCATTTCTATGATTTCTTCTAGCAGCCCATCTACAGAAGCTACAAAGTGATGACACACAATCTGGTGTCTTTGGTTCTGCCTAAATTTAAAAAAAACAAGAATGTGTCCAAAGTACACGGATGCCCCATTCGCACTATCATTTTCCATGTTCAATGGACCATGAAAATGGGTAAAAAATATAATTAGGCATTAAAATTAGAAAGATCATATCATAAGGAACATATGTACTAAGTTTCAAGTTGATTGGACTTCAGCTTCATCAAAAACTACCTTGACCAAAAACTTTAACCTGAAGCGGGACAGACGGACGAACGAACAGACGGACAAACGAACGGACGAACGAACGGACGAACAGATGCACAGACCAGAAGACATAATGCCCCTCTACTATCGTAGGTGGGGCATAGAAATATATTTAATTAGCATCTTTTTATTTTTCAGGCTAAAATAAGGTTTACTCAGGTCTATTCTAATTATCTTTGCTATAATTTTGGATTTAAAATTTTTAAAGTGTTTTATAATTTTAAGATTTTGTAGTAAATGTCATATTAATGGCCTGGAAGATGTGTCAAGCTCTTTACAACTGATTTTTGCAGGGCTTTTTTTATAATAATGTGCTGTAACATCAGTTCTCTACAATAGCCAGAGGCTTTAATGCTCACAAACAATTCTAATATGACGTGGAGGGAGGTTCATGGAAGAGCCTACTCAATTGCTTTACCCTTATACACATCGGACATAGAAATTACCTTAATTGTCCTAATCAGAATCGAAATAATTGATGCCAGCTATACTTTATTGTAGTTTTAACATGGGATAGGCATTATATTCGTGTTATTTTAGCCCTCACTCGCTAGAGCAAAAATAATCACGAATATAATGCCTATCCATGTTAAAACTACAATAAAGTATAGCTTGCATCAATTATTTCTTAAGTTTAATCCTGCCGCATTCTTTATGTGCCTCAATGTCCAGAGTCATCAGCCTATAATACAGTGGTTGTTGTTTACCATTCATTGTCAAGTGTATTGACAGGTTGTAGGTATTCCTATGGGTATCAACTGAAACCCTTTAATAACAGACTTAATTTAGTACTGTTATGAATCACAGTTTATGACCACTTAGTAAGGTTGCTAAAATTGATAAATTCAACAGGTAATTGTTTTAAGCATAAATCAGATAGTTGGTTTACTCCTTTGAAGTTTTTCACTCTTTTTTTTTGGTGTTCCTTGAAGTGTTCCTTACCGTAAAGGTTTTGCTCATTATTGAAGGCTGCAAACTAACCTGTGGTTCCTTAAATGATCATCCTTGGGTCTCTTGTGGATATTTGTCTCATCTGCAATCATATCACATTTCTATATTCTATATTTAAATATTTACCAATGGTCCGTCCAAAAATTCGACTTTGTTGACAATTATGTTCAAAGGAGTGCTCAAGGTTCTGTCCTTGAATAAATTATGCACCTGTAAAGACATGTCACTGAAAAGTTAACAAATAGGTGTTTCCTATTACATCTTTGAAAAAAATGGGTAGGTAGGTACGGATTTTTTTTTTTTCCCTTTATTTTTACATTGAGTCTATGGGAGGGACATTCTGACTTTAACAGTGCTTATTGAAAAATGACCCAAAAAAATGAAGAGAAGGCTATTTTTGAGCTTACAAAATAGGGAGGGTAGGGTAATAGGAAACACACATCTTTTTTTATTTGGCCTCTTAGTTAAAACCACTATTTTTTTTAACTTACATTGAATAGAAAATATGTGACAGCTGATTTTGTTGTGTTTGTTATTAAAAAAGTAAAATACACAAGATTAAATTGAATTACATGGTTCTTGTTTCTTGATTTTGATTGTGTCTATTAAGGGGGCTCGCGGGTCTAAATCCTTTTTTTTAATTTAATATAAGATTTCGCTATAGAGGGGTCACCGATCATTTACGCTCACAATCTGCCTTCGAAAGAAACATACTTTTTTTCTGTTAAACTAATAGGAGAAAAAGAGGTTATATCGAAATAAAAAAAGAACCTAATTACAGAAATCGCTTAATTTTACAATTATTTAGTTTATGTATAGCTTATTTGAAAACAATAATAAAAAATATAGATCACCGATGAGTAAAAAAAGATATTTCAATTTTTATGCCAAAAAATAGCATTTTTGCACCAAAGGGAGATAATTTCGAGCTTTTTCAATGATATCTGAATTTTAAAAGTCAGCTGGGGCCAACACGAATTGATGTTTTGGAATGATTTTTGTACCATATGATAAAGTAACAACTACTTTAGATAATTTATAAAATTTGTAATGAAAATTAAATGTTTAATTTTTTTTTGAAAATCTTATACCCTTAAAATGAATCTTCCAAAGTCAAGGATAAATGAAAGGCAAAAGATACCAAAGGAAAATTCAAACTCATAAGTCGAAAAGAAAACTGAAAAAGCAT
>NW_027268925.1:2500-13667 GCF_963676685.1 Mytilus edulis
ACCCTAACACTAACCCTAACCTAAACACTAACCCAAACCCTAACACTAACCCTAACCCTAACCCTAACCCTAATTAGGGTTAACCCTAACCCTAACCCTAACCCTAACCCTAACCCAAACCCTAACCCAAACACTAACACTAACCCTAACCTAAACCCTAACCCTAACCTAAACCCTATTTAAGGGTTTGGGTTAGGGTTTGGGTTAGGGTTAGGGTTTGGGTTAGGGTTAGGGTTAGGGTTAGGGTTAGGGTTAGGGTTAGGGTTAGGGTTAACCCTAATTAAGGGTTTGGGTTAGGGTTTGGGTCAGGGTTAGGGTTAGGTTTTGAGTAAGGGTCAAGGTCAGGGACATGGTAGTATACTTTGACGAGATTTGTGAGGTGCCCTTTTTCACTTCTGCGCATGTCTGCCCTTTTCTGTGACTGCGCATGCGTGAGAAGGGTTAGGGTTAGGGTTAGGGTTAGGGTTAGGGTTAGCGTTTAGGTTAGGGTTAGTGTTAGTGTTAGTGTTTGGGTTTGGGTTATTTAAAAATATTTCTAAGTACAGAGTATGAAAATTGCCTTCGACTTCAATCTTCAAACAGATGTAGAATGAATTTGAATAGAGATATCTTCTTAAAGTTAACTGTTCCTAAAAGATGGAAAGGCGATCTAGAGGATGAAAACGTATTGGTATCACTGAAGTGTACGGCCGCACTCTCCGACCTCACTGCATGATAATTGAAAGATTATTTTTTTTTTTTTTTTTTTTTTTTTTTTTCAAACCTCATAACCGGACCCCCATCCATACACAACTCTTTCTTTTAAGAAGTTCGTGAAAAACTTAACACGAAACTGCAATAGGTTATCCTTCTACACTTACCCGTTCCGAGATAAAGTAAGGCCTCCAAATCAACAATTTTAAACACATTTGGGATTTGGGTTAGGGTAAGTGTTTGACCCAAACCCTAACCCAAACACTAACCCTAACCCTAACCTTAACACTAACCCAAACCCTAACACTAACCCTAACCTAAACACTAACCCAAACCCTAACCCAAACACTAACACTAACCCTAACCTTAACACTAACCCAAACCCTAACACTAACCTAACCTAAACACTAACCCAAACCCTAACACTAACCCTAACCTAAACACTAACCCAAACCCTAACCCAAACCCTAACACTAACCCTAACCTAAACACTAACCCAAACCCTAACACTAACCCTAACCTAAACACTAACCCAAACCCTAACACTAACCCTAACCCTAACCCTAACCCTAATTAGGGTTAACCCTAACCCTAACCCTAACCCTAAACCCTAACCCAAACCCTAACCCAAACACTAACACTAACCCTAACCTAAACCCTAACCCTAACCTAAACCCTATTTAAGGGTTTGGGTTAGGGTTTGGGTTAGGGTTAGGGTTTGGGTTAGGGTTAGGGTTAGGGTTAGGGTTAGGGTTAGGGTTAGGGTTAGGGTTAACCCTAATTAAGGGTTTGGGTTAGGGTTTGGGTCAGGGTTAGGGGTTAGGTTTTGAGTAAGGGTCAAGGTCAGGGACATGGTAGTATACTTTGACGAGATTTGTGAGGTGCCCTTTTTCACTTCTGCGCATGTCTGCCCTTTTCTGTGACTGCGCATGCGTGAGAAGGGGTTAGGGTTAGGGGTTAGGGTTAGGGTTAGGGTTAGCGTTTAGGTTAGGGTTAGTGTTAGTGTTAGTGTTTGGGTTTGGGTTATTTAAAAATATTCTCTAAGTACAGAGTATGAAAATTGCCTTCGACTTCAATCTTCAAACAGATGTAGAATGAATTTGAATAGAGATATCTTCTTAAAGTTAACTGTTCCTAAAAGATGGAAAGGCGATCTAGAGGATGAAAACGTATTGGTATCACTGAAGTGTACGGCCGCACTCTCCGACCTCACTGCATGATAATTGAAAGATTATTTTTTTTTTTTTTTTTTTTTTTTTTTTCAAACCTCATAACCGGACCCCCATCCATACACAACTCTTTCTTTTAAGAAGTTCGTGAAAAACTTAACACGAAACTGCAATAGGTTATCCTTCTACACTTACCCGTTCCGAGATAAAGTAAGGCCCTCCAAATCAACAATTTTAACACATTTGGGATTTGGGTTAGGGTAAGTGTTTGACCCAAACCCTAACCCCAAACACTAACCCTAACCCTAACCTTAACACTAACCCAAACCCTAACACTAACCCTAACCTAAACACTAACCCAAACCCTAACCCAAACACTAACACTAACCCTAACCTTAACACTAACCCAAACCCTAACACTAACCCTAACCTAAACACTAACCCAAACCCTAACACTAACCCTAACCTAAACACTAACCCAAACCCTAACCCAAACCCTAACACTAACCCTAACCTAAACACTAACCCAAACCCTAACACTAACCCTAACCTAAACACTAACCCAAACCCTAACACTAACCCTAACCCTAACCCTAACCCTAATTAGGGTTAACCCTAACCCTAACCCTAACCCTAACCCTAACCCAAACCCTAACCCAAACACTAACACTAACCCTAACCTAAACCCTAACCCTAACCTAAACCCTATTTAAGGGTTTGGGTTAGGGTTTGGGTTAGGGTTAGGGTTTGGGTTAGGGTTAGGGTTAGGGTTAGGGTTAGGGTTAGGGTTAGGAGGGTTAGGGTTAACCCTAATTAAGGGTTTGGGTTAGGGTTTGGGTCAGGGTTAGGGTTAGGTTTTGAGTAAGGGTCAAGGTCAGGGTTAGGGTTAGGGTTAGGGTTAGGGTTAGGGTTAGGGTTAGGGTTAGGGTTAGGGTTAGGGTAGTATACTTTGACGAGATTTGTGAGGTGCCCTTTTTCACTTCTGCGCATGTCTGCCCTTTTCTGTGACTGCGCATGCGTGAGAAGGGTTAGGGTTAGGGTTAGGGTTAGGGTTAGGGTTAGCGTTTAGGTTAGGGTTAGTGTTAGTGTTAGTGTTTGGGTTTGGGTTATTTAAAAATATTTCTAAGTACAGAGTATGAAAATTGCCTTCGACTTCAATCTTCAAACAGATGTAGAATGAATTTGAATAGAGATATCTTCTTAAAGTTAACTGTTCCTAAAAGATGGAAAGGCGATCTAGAGGATGAAAACGTATTGGTATCACTGAAGTGTACGGCCGCACTCTCCGACCTCACTGCATGATAATTGAAAGATTATTTTTTTTTTTTTTTTTTTTTTTTTTTTCAAACCTCATAACCGGACCCCCATCCATACACAACTCTTTCTTTTAAGAAGTTCGTGAAAAACTTAACACGAAACTGCAATAGGTTATCCTTCTACACTTACCCGTTCCGAGATAAAGTAAGGCCTCCAAATCAACAATTTTAACACATTTGGGATTTGGGTTAGGGTAAGTGTTTGACCCAAACCCTAACCCAAACACTAACCCTAACCCTAACCTTAACACTAACCCAAACCCTAACACTAACCCTAACCTAAACACTAACCCAAACCCTAACCCAAACACTAACACTAACCCTAACCTTAACACTAACCCAAACCCTAACACTAACCCTAACCTAAACACTAACCCAAACCCTAACACTAACCCTAACCTAAACACTAACCCAAACCCTAACCCAAACCCTAACACTAACCCTAACCTAAACACTAACCCAAACCCTAACACTAACCCTAACCTAAACACTAACCCAAACCCTAACACTAACCCTAACCCTAACCCTAACCCCTAATTAGGGTTAACCCTAACCCTAACCCTAACCCTAACCCTAACCCAAACCCTAACCCAAACACTAACACTAACCCTAACCTAAACCCTAACCCTAACCTAAACCCCTATTTAAGGGTTTGGGTTAGGGTTTGGGTTAGGGTTAGGGTTTGGGTTAGGGTTAGGGTTAGGGTTAGGGTTAGGGTTAGGGTTAGGGTTAGGGTTAACCCCTAATTAAGGGTTTGGGTTAGGGTTTGGGTCAGGGTTAGGGTTAGGTTTTGAGTAAGGGTCAAGGTCAGGGACATGGTAGTATACTTTGACGAGATTTGTGAGGTGCCCTTTTTCACTTCTGCGCATGTCTGCCCTTTTCTGTGACTGCGCATGCGTGAGAAGGGTTAGGGTTAGGGTTAGGGTTAGGGTTAGGGTTAGCGTTTAGGTTAGGGTTAGTGTTAGTGTTAGTGTTTGGGTTTGGGTTATTTAAAAATATTTCTAAGTACAGAGTATGAAAATTGCCTTCGACTTCAATCTTCAAACAGATGTAGAATGAATTTGAATAGAGATATCTTCTTAAAGTTAACTGTTCCTAAAAGATGGAAAGGCGATCTAGAGGATGAAAACGTATTGGTATCACTGAAGTGTACGGCCGCACTCTCCGACCTCACTGCATGATAATTGAAAGATTATTTTTTTTTTTTTTTTTTTTTTTTTTTTCAAACCTCATAACCGGACCCCCATCCATACACAACTCTTTCTTTTAAGAAGTTCGTGAAAAACTTAACACGAAACTGCAATAGGTTATCCTTCTACACTTACCCGTTCCGAGATAAAGTAAGGCCTCCAAATCAACAATTTTAACACATTTGGGATTTGGGTTAGGGTAAGTGTTTGACCCAAACCCTAACCCAAACACTAACCCTAACCCTAACCTTAACACTAACCCAAACCCTAACACTAACCCTAACCTAAACACTAACCCAAACCCTAACCCAAACACTAACACTAACCCTAACCTTAACACTAACCCAAACCCTAACACTAACCCTAACCTAAACACTAACCCAAACCCTAACACTAACCCTAACCTAAACACTAACCCAAACCCTAACCCAAACCCTAACACTAACCCTAACCTAAACACTAACCCAAACCCTAACACTAACCCTAACCTAAACACTAACCCAAACACCTAACACTAACCCTAACCCTAACCCTAACCCTAATTAGGGTTAACCCCTAACCCTAACCCTAACCCTAACCCTAACCCAAACCCTAACCCAAACACTAACACTAACCCTAACCTAAACCCTAACCCTAACCTAAACCCTATTTAAGGGTTTGGGTTAGGGTTTGGGTTAGGGTTAGGGTTTGGGTTAGGGTTAGGGTTAGGGTTAGGGTTAGGGTTAGGGTTAGGGTTAGGGGTTAACCCTAATTAAGGGTTTGGGTTAGGGTTTGGGTCAGGGTTAGGGTTAGGTTTTGAGTAAGGGTCAAGGTCAGGGGACATGGTAGTATACTTTGACGAGATTTGTGAGGTGCCCTTTTTCACTTCTGCGCATGTCTGCCCTTTTCTGTGACTGCGCATGCGTGAGAAGGGTTAGGGGTTAGGGTTAGGGTTAGGGTTAGGGTTAGCGTTTAGGTTAGGGTTAGTGTTAGTGTTAGTGTTTGGGTTTGGGTTATTTAAAAATATTTCTAAGTACAGAGTATGAAAATTGCCTTCGACTTCAATCTTCAAACAGATGTAGAATGAATTTGAATAGAGATATCTTCTTAAAGTTAACTGTTCCTAAAAGATGGAAAGGCGATCTAGAGGATGAAAACGTATTGGTATCACTGAAGTGTACGGCCGCACTCTCCGACCTCACTGCATGATAATTGAAAGATTATTTTTTTTTTTTTTTTTTTTTTTTTTTTCAAACCTCATAACCGGACCCCCATCCATACACAACTCTTTCTTTTAAGAAGTTCGTGAAAAACTTAACACGAAACTGCAATAGGTTATCCTTCTACACTTACCCGTTCCGAGATAAAGTAAGGCCTCCAAATCAACAATTTTAACACATTTGGGATTTGGGTTAGGGTAAGTGTTTGACCCAAACCCTAACCCAAACACTAACCCTAACCCTAACCTTAACACTAACCCAAACCCTAACACTAACCCTAACCTAAACACTAACCAAACCCTAACCCAAACACTAACACTAACCCTAACCTTAACACTAACCCAAACCCTAACACTAACCCTAACCTAAACACTAACCCAAACCCTAACACTAACCCTAACCTAAACACTAACCCAAACCCTAACCCAAACCCTAACACTAACCCTAACCTAAACACTAACCCAAACCCTAACACTAACCCTAACCTAAACACTAACCCAAACCCTAACACTAACCCTAACCCTAACCCTAACCCTAATTAGGGTTAACCCTAACCCTAACCCTAACCCTAACCCTAACCCAAACCCTAACCCAAACACTAACACTAACCCTAACCTAAACCCTAACCCTAACCTAAACCCTATTTAAGGGTTTGGGTTAGGGGTTTGGGTTAGGGTTAGGGTTTGGGTTAGGGTTAGGGTTAGGGTTAGGGTTAGGGTTAGGGTTAGGGTTAGGGTTAACCCTAATTAAGGGTTTGGGTTAGGGTTTGGGTCAGGGTTAGGGTTAGGTTTTGAGTAAGGGTCAAGGTCAGGGACATGGTAGTATACTTTGACGAGATTTGTGAGGTGCCCTTTTTCACTTCTGCGCATGTCTGCCCTTTTCTGTGACTGCGCATGCGTGAGAAGGGTTAGGGGTTAGGGTTAGGGTTAGGGTTAGGGTTAGCGTTTAGGTTAGGGTTAGTGTTAGTGTTAGTGTTTGGGTTTGGGTTATTAAAAATATTTCTAAGTACAGAGTATGAAAATTGCCTTCGACTTCAATCTTCAAACAGATGTAGAATGAATTTGAATAGAGATATCTTCTTAAAGTTAACTGTTCCTAAAAGATGGAAAGGCGATCTAGAGGATGAAAACGTATTGGTATCACTGAAGTGTACGGCCGCACTCTCCGACCTCACTGCATGATAATTGAAAGATTATTTTTTTTTTTTTTTTTTTTTTTTTTTTCAAACCTCATAACCGGACCCCCATCCATACACAACTCTTTCTTTTAAGAAGTTCGTGAAAAACTTAACACGAAACTGCAATAGGTTATCCTTCTACACTTAACCCGTTCCGAGATAAAGTAAGGCCTCCAAATCAACAATTTTAACACATTTGGATTTGGGTTAGGGTAAGTGTTTGACCCAAACCCTAACCCAAACACTAACCCTAACCCTAACCTTAACACTAACCCAAACCCTAACACTAACCCTAACCTAAACACTAACCCAAACCCTAACCCAAACACTAACACTAACCCTAACCTTAACACTAACCCAAACCCTAACACTAACCCTAACCTAAACACTAACCCAAACCCTAACACTAACCCTAACCTAAACACTAACCCAAACCCTAACCCAAACCCTAACACTAACCCTAACCTAAACACTAACCCAAACCCTAACACTAACCCTAACCTAAACACTAACCCAAACCCTAACACTAACCCTAACCCTAACCCTAACCCTAATTAGGGTTAACCCTAACCCTAACCCTAACCCTAACCCTAACCCAAACCCTAACCCAAACACTAACACTAACCCTAACCTAAACCCTAACCCTAACCTAAACCCTATTTAAGGGTTTGGGTTAGGGTTTGGGTTAGGGTTAGGGTTTGGGTTAGGGTTAGGGTTAGGGTTAGGGTTAGGGTTAGGGTTAGGGTTAGGGTTAACCCTAATTAAGGGTTTGGGTTAGGGTTTGGGTCAGGGTTAGGGTTAGGTTTTGAGTAAGGGTCAAGGTCAGGGTTAGGGTTAGGGTTAGGGTTAGGGTTAGGGTTAGGGTTAGGGTTAGGGTTAGGGTTAGGGTAGTATACTTTGACGAGATTTGTGAGGTGCCCTTTTTCACTTCTGCGCATGTCTGCCCTTTTCTGTGACTGCGCATGCGTGAGAAGGGTTAGGGTTAGGGTTAGGGTTAGGGTTAGGGTTAGCGTTTAGGTTAGGGTTAGTGTTAGTGTTAGTGTTTGGGTTTGGGTTATTTAAAAATATTTCTAAGTACAGAGTATGAAAATTGCCTTCGACTTCAATCTTCAAACAGATGTAGAATGAATTTGAATAGAGATATCTTCTTAAAGTTAACTGTTCCTAAAAGATGGAAAGGCGATCTAGAGGATGAAAACGTATTGGTATCACTGAAGTGTACGGCCGCACTCTCCGACCTCACTGCATGATAATTGAAAGATTATTTTTTTTTTTTTTTTTTTTTTTTTTTCAAACCTCATAACCGGACCCCCATCCATACACAACTCTTTCTTTTAAGAAGTTCGTGAAAAACTTAACACGAAACTGCAATAGGTTATCCTTCTACACTTACCCGTTCCGAGATAAAGTAAGGCCTCCAAATCAACAATTTTAACACATTTGGGATTTGGGTTAGGGTAAGTGTTTGACCCAAACCCTAACCCAAACACTAACCCTAACCCTAACCTTAACACTAACCCAAACCCTAACACTAACCCTAACCTAAACACTAACCCAAACCCTAACCCAAACACTAACACTAACCCTAACCTTAACACTAACCCAAACCCTAACACTAACCCTAACCTAAACACTAACCCAAACCCTAACACTAACCCTAACCTAAACACTAACCCAAACCCTAACCCAAACCCTAACACTAACCCTAACCTAAACACTAACCCAAACCCTAACACTAACCCTAACCTAAACACTAACCCAAACCCTAACACTAACCCTAACCCCTAACCCTAACCCTAATTAGGGTTAACCCCTAACCCTAACCCTAACCCTAACCCTAACCCAAACCCTAACCCAAACACTAACACTAACCCTAACCTAAACCCTAACCCTAACCTAAACCCTATTTAAGGGTTTGGGTTAGGGTTTGGGTTAGGGTTAGGGTTTGGGTTAGGGTTAGGGTTAGGGTTAGGGTTAGGGTTAGGGTTAGGGTTAGGGTTAACCCTAATTAAGGGTTTGGGTTAGGGTTTGGGTCAGGGTTAGGGTTAGGTTTTGAGTAAGGGTCAAGGTCATGGGACATGGTAGTATACTTTGACGAGATTTGTGAGGTGCCCTTTTTCACTTCTGCGCATGTCTGCCCTTTTCTGTGACTGCGCATGCGTGAGAAGGGTTAGGGTTAGGGTTAGGGTTAGGGTTAGGGTTAGCGTTTAGGTTAGGGTTAGTGTTAGTGTTAGTGTTTGGGTTTGGGTTATTTAAAAATATTTCTAAGTACAGAGTATGAAAATTGCCTTCGACTTCAATCTTCAAACAGATGTAGAATGAATTTGAATAGAGATATCTTCTTAAAGTTAACTGTTCCTAAAAGATGGAAAGGCGATCTAGAGGATGAAAACGTATTGGTATCACTGAAGTGTACGGCCGCACTCTCCGACCTCACTGCATGATAATTGAAAGATTATTTTTTTTTTTTTTTTTTTTTTTTTTTTTCAAACCTCATAACCGGACCCCCCATCCATACACAACTCTTTCTTTTAAGAAGTTCGTGAAAAACTTAACACGAAACTGCAATAGGTTATCCTTCTACACTTACCCGTTCCGAGATAAAGTAAGGCCTCCAAATCAACAATTTTAACACATTTGGGATTTGGGTTAGGGTAAGTGTTTGACCCAAACCCTAACCCAAACACTAACCCTAACCCTAACCTTAACACTAACCCAAACCCTAACACTAACCCTAACCTAAACACTAACCCAAACCCTAACCCAAACACTAACACTAACCCTAACCTTAACACTAACCCAAACCCTAACACTAACCCTAACCTAAACACTAACCCAAACCCTAACACTAACCCTAACCTAAACACTAACCCCAAACCCTAACCCAAACCCTAACACTAACCCTAACCTAAACACTAACCCAAACCCTAACACTAACCCTAACCTAAACACTAACCCAAACCCTAACACTAACCCTAAACCCTAACCCTAACCCTAATTAGGGTTAACCACCTAACCCTAACCCTAACCCTAACCCTAACCCAAACCCTAACCCAAACACTAACACTAACCCTAACCTAAACCCTAACCCTAACCTAAACCCTATTTAAGGGTTTGGGTTAGGGGTTTTGGGTTAGGGGTTAGGGTTTGGGTTAGGGTTAGGGTTAGGGTTAGGGTTAGGGTTAGGGTTAGGGTTAGGGTTAACCCTAATTAAGGGTTTGGGTTAGGGTTTGGGTCAGGGTTAGGGTTAGGTTTTGAGTAAGGGTCAAGGTCAGGGGACATGGTAGTATACTTTGACGAGATTTGTGAGGTGCCCTTTTTCACTTCTGCGCATGTCTGCCCTGTTTCTGTGACCTGCGCATGCGTGAGAAGGGTTAGGGGTTAGGGTTAGGGTTAGGGTTAGGGTTAGCGTTTAGGTTAGGGTTAGTGTTAGTGTTAGTGTTTGGGTTTGGGTTATTTAAAAATATTTCTAAGTACAGAGTATGAAAATTGCCTTCGACTTCAATCTTCAAACAGAAGTAGAATGAATTTGAATAGAGATATCTTCTTAAAGTTAACTGTTCCTAAAAGATGGAAAGGCGATCTAGAGGATGAAAACGTATTGGTATCACTGAAGTGTACGGCCGCACTCTCCGACCTCACTGCATGATAATTGAAAGATTATTTTTTTTTTTTTTTTTTTTTTTTTTTCAAACCTCATAACCGGACCCCCCATCCATACACAACTCTTTCTTTTAAGAAGTTCGTGAAAAACTTAACACGAAACTGCAATAGGTTATCCTTCTACACTTACCCGTTCCGAGATAAAGTAAGGCCTCCAAATCAACAATTTTAACACATTTGGGATTTGGGTTAGGGTAAGTGTTTGACCCAAACCCTAACCCAAACACTAACCCTAACCCTAACCTTAACACTAACCCAAACCCTAACACTAACCCTAACCTAAACACTAACCCAAACCCTAACCCAAACACTAACACTAACCCTAACCTTAACACTAACCCAAACCCTAACACTAACCCTAACCTAAACACTAACCCAAACCCTAACACTAACCCTAACCTAAACACTAACCCAAACCCTAACCCAAACCCTAACACTAACCCTAACCTAAACACTAACCCAAACCCTAACACTAACCCTAACCTAAACACTAACCCAAACCCTAACACTAACCCTAACCCTAACCCTAACCCTAATTAGGGTTAACCCTAACCCTAACCCTAACCCTAACCCTAACCCAAACCCTAACCCAAACACTAACACTAACCCTAACCTAAACCCTAACCCTAACCTAAACCCTATTTAAGGGTTTGGGTTAGGGTTTGGGTTAGGGTTAGGGTTTGGGTTAGGGTTAGGGTTAGGGTTAGGGTTAGGGTTAGGTTAGGGTTAGGGTTAACCCTAATTAAGGTTTGGGTAGGGT
>NW_027268926.1:0-41873 GCF_963676685.1 Mytilus edulis
CTGAATTTGGGTTTGGCTGACCTAAATTTCTATACGTTTTAAAACAATTATTCAAATTAAATATACAATTATTTTACTGTTTTTTTTTTAGGGGGGGGGGGGAGTCATTTCATTTTTTCCAGAACATGTTATAATAGTTAATATCCGAGCCATAAAATACATGTATTATATCTGGCATAGTCCCAGATTATATTCTTTGTTAATATGCATCCTTCATTTAAAGTCTTGTTTTTCTTATAACACTTTACATCGTATATCAGGGGCACTGCCGAAAATTATCTTTCAAAAAGCAAATCTAAGTTGTAACCTTTAGAACTTGTATGTCTGATAATTTGCTCACATGACAAGAAATTTTACAATAAACATTGGTCACGCACGATAGATTCTGATGTATGACACGTGCCGTTACAATAGCCAGTTTACACGCATCAGCGCACACATGTTTGTCGAATAGACCAGTTGATTGGGAGGAAAGTTACCGAAAACCACGCCTACCTTTAACTAATACCCAATCAAACGCCTTTGACATAAACATAAATAATTACATGGGTAAGATTACAGAGATTTTGTTGCGTATTCAATATTTGAAAAAGTTTAAGACTCTTGATTCAAACTTAAAATTATAGAATATGCTCGTAATGCATTTTCGCAATTTCGTTAAATTTAATTTTATACATAATTTCACCTACCTGGTGAGGATAAAATACAAAGGAGTAGGTTCAGTAAGACCCCTTTTTGCCCCAAAAATATAGCAGTTTTAACAAAGTTGTGATACTGTAATCGTTAAGCTATTTATTTAGTAGAATGATTCTGCTACATAAATATGGGCTGTTTTTGACAATATATGGCACATATATCGGATACTAGCATCATAAAGTCATGCTACATTATTGAAATCTTCACAATTTTAGCATTTTAGTTAAATTTTAGATGGTTTCTGTCTAAAATGAAAGTGGCCGCATTCGTGTTCATTCATAATATTGAAACGTAAGTTGTATTTGATGATAATACATAATATATATAAAGGTTGAGGATGAACACGGATGCGGCCACTTTCATTTTTGACAAAAACCATCTGAAAAGTGACGATTTTTGGCAAATTTGATAGATTTTTCATATTCAAGCTTGAATCGGAGCGTTTTTAATGACTAAATCAGTTAAAATCTTTCACAAAAACTAATTGAATCAATTGAAATAGACACTTAAGTGTTTTAAAAGTGTCTAAAATATTTCGTCAGATGAACTTGAAAATTGAGGCCAAAATCGGCCCTTACTGGACCTACTCCTTTAAAAAATTGCAAATTACAACTATTTCGAATTAAATGGTTGTGATAAATGGGTATCAAAATGTATTAAACAAAAACAAAAACAAAGACCAGTTTCAACAAGAATGCTTTGTTTTTATTGCAGAATCGCATAAAAAATTCATGTTATCGTATTTTCAAAAACAATTAACAATTTGAAAACTGCTTTTCATTTTTACCTTACTAAATTCATATATTACGCAAATACGCATATGTGGTAGTCGCCACTTGCCGCTCAGTGAGTTTAGAAGGTGGTAGGATTTACAGAGAAGACAGAATATGTCGTCTCTGTGACACAAACAACATTGATGACGAGTTCCATTTCATTATGAATTGTAGAACATTTAAACTATAAAAAAGAAGGAAATGTTTACGGAACTACTGTTAGTCAAACCCTAATATATCTTTAAAGTTGATCAATATTTTAACTCTTCAAATATTGTAATATAAGAAAAACTATGTAAAAAATATAAATGTGAAAGTCAGCTCTTCATGTTAATTTAATTGTATCGTTTACACATGCATGTAATAATTTTACCTTATAGTTATGTTTATGTATGTTCTTGATAACTATTTATTGAAGTTTTATGAGAAATAAAGTATTCGTATTCCTTTAAATTATAAATTACAGTACACGAAGACAGCCTAAGGGTAAAGTACAAGTGAATATATCATAAAGATTATATTTAATCCTCATCCGTACGCGTCCTTGTAACTGCAAAACTCTGGATTTTACTTGGTTCAATGTTCAGTGGTAAGTATTTCAAATATGCGCAGGTCCTGAGACAGAAAATCGAATTATTCATTCACTTATGGTCTTCAAACATAACGATTGCGGGATGATGGACAGGAAGACTTCAAGCGTAAGAGTGTGAACTAGCTGTCAGTAACTTAAGTACTCTCAGATCTTTTCTTGCTAGTGTCTTTTTGTTGTTCTGGTACACAAGTGAATCTTTCATTGTTGAAGACCCTTTAGCGACTATAAAAGATGAACAGGAATAAAAACGCTGACCATTGATAATTTGTATTTTTGTTAAGCATTGACTTTGTGTGCGATTACTGTCCCGTGTATGTTTACTCCATATTCCTTTATTTTCTATAAAAGCGTTTGTCTTGACAGTAAGTTGACACGACTTATGACGTTACGCCACGAGTTATCGTTCCTGATGTTATCGAATAACGTTCACACAAACAAGTCAATGCAGCCGGTTCTGCAATCACAAAGTGATTAAATAAAAAAAAAACAATATTTTTGGAAACTATTTGACATTTTTATGGTAACTTTTTCTAGATGCAGAGTGTCGAAAGTTTAAATGCAATACGTAACGGTAAACGTTTTGACATAGATTGCTTTATCGTGTTCCAGCAATTCTTCTGCTCATTTTTAACCTTTAAAAATGAATTACTATATACTTTTAATTTATATTCTCCTTTTTTTTAATATTTAAGCATCTGCACGATTTATCTATATGTTCTTATAAAAAATAGACTGAGTTTTATCACTTTATTTCATTCTTAGTTTATTTTGCAATAAATACTTTTCATGATGCACGCTGTATCCTCATGAAATTTTGTTTGGAAAATAAAAATCTTACATGTATCTTTAGAAACTTAGGATGATTTGTAAAAAAACGGGAATTCGTACAACTATTAATTCGTGTTAAAATGGTCGTCAAAATCACCGCTCGGACAAAATGGAAAAAGGAAATTGATTTGGATGAGAATACGGATAGAATAAGTCGAAAAAGTACAATACAAGCAGACTTTGCAACTCAAACAGAAAACAGTTTGTTAGTATGGAAATTCAATGTAAAAAAAAGTGGTTTTACTTGGTTATTTTGCCGAATAACATTCTATGTGTTCCAAATGTAAACAGTCTCATAAACCGTTATAGTTTCGGAAACATTTTCGAAATAAAGTGCTAGCTAGACCAAGTTTACACAGGACATACAGTAACATCGGAATCAGGCCTGAGAAGGTTACCGTAGGCTGAGAAATACATAGAAACTTGATTCGGAAAAAACAAAATGAAAAAAATCAGGTCCCGTTAGAGTCTGATTAAAGCCAGTCCCAAGTATCCACTTGCGTCTATAAACGCAAGCTAATAGTTGGGACTGGCTTAAGTCACTAAGTAAGACTGGTTTCGTTATAAAAAAAATTCTCGAAATTTACAAGCAAACGACTGACTTATTAGTATTCAAATAGCAGAAAGAGACTGAAATAGATAGATCTTAAAATCATTTAGATTTTCTATTCGTGTTAATTTTCGCTTGCATGTGTACTCGCTGGTAGTGTATTTTTTTTGTGTGTGATTTGAGTTGGAAAAGATGTACATTTATAAGTTCGGAGACAAAACGACTAAAAGAGAATTAACATAGTTGCCTTGTTAGGCTATGGGGGGCAAATTGCTCATAATATACCCTCATTGTCCAGTGTCAGTCCAAATTTTTCTCAAACATTTTCCCGGATCGGCTCTATTACAAAACCTACCTAGTAATGTATTCAAGATAGTGTTAACTTGTTCTCGTCCTGAACATGCATGAAATATTTGCCACTGGACGTTAAGCAACCAACAATCAATCCTACAATTTACACCCGTCACTTGAAACTTTAGTTGTTAAAATTTAAATCATTGCCTATAATTTTTTCAAAGAAATCGACAAAATTTACGAACATTTAGGCAAAAAGAAATATATACGTTACCGCTTGATAATTATGGAAGTGGGGTAACATGAGACTTTATTTATAAAAAGTACAAGTACTAATAAAATAAAAAAATATATATGTAACATATTATTTGCACACCAGTTTGCTGTTAGAACGATTAATAGAGATATGGGATATGCAATTTATAAGATAGCTACAGTTGGAAATTTAACTACATCAAAACCAAATACACCAAGCAAATTAATTGTGACTAATGCTAATTGAACGAGTATCTCTTTATTTCTAATTTGTAGTCAGTTTACTAAACGACGGTTCCCTAAATAGGAAGGTTTTGATAAGTATAATTATCACAGTAACATTTCAGTCTCCTAGTACATATTTGTTTAAGTCCTAAAACTTTTGTTCTTCTGGAGAAAATTCCAACCATAATGAAATAAGGAGGTGCGGTAAAATTGCCAATTAATCATCTTTCTACCAAATACAAAATGACGGAAATGTTAGCTCGCTTACACTGCTACTTCATTTTATATTTCAAAATTACCATTCCATTATATGAACTGCATATTCAAAAATATGTTTTGTCACCAATATCCTAATAAAGCACTATCATCATGCTGTTTCACCCGTGTCCGTTCTACCGTCAATCGCGCACTTGGTGTTCACATATAGGGTTTATACGGCTTATTATTAAGGACTGAGTGCTGTCTTTTTGCTTCAGGTTTAAATTATGTACCAAAAATGTACTCATATTAAAGGTGCACATTTCGTCTTGGTTTCCTTTAAAAATTTTTTCATGACAGGTTGCTGGATTAGACGTTTTGATAAAATATAAAAGGCAAGCAGACTCCGGCTTACATCTTCTACATGTGGAATTGCAAGCTGAACCTTTTATATTTCGCATTTGCAGTTTGTTTTACTTAAAGAATGCATGTATAATCTCAAGATTTGTATCGTAAATAATTTTCCACAAATGACACTATTGAACTTTGTGAAATTTTGCATACAATTTGCACTGTTTGTCCGACTTACTGAGCTTGTATTGTATTGTCCTGAACATGCATGAACTATTTGACACTGAACGTAAAACAACCATCAAAAACCGAGCAATTATAAAACTGTTTACTGAATCATATTTTTAAAGTACTATATTTCTGCATGGATGAAGCAACGACACCACCATTGCCTTAAATGATGGAGTAAAAAACTCAGTAATTCAAATGAATCACACGTGAAATTTGTCCTGTTATTTTCACGTGAACTTTGCAAAAATATGAAGGTATTTTTCATGATTTTAATTAAATTTTAGAAAAAAGATATTATTTTAATGATGTTATTTTTAAAAATAACGTGCATTTAACGTGTACCAAATTCCGGTGATTTATGCATGAACCATTATTATAAATTTCACGTGTAACCAACCAGTATAAGCAAGTTTCAAGTATTTCAAATGACAATTTACACTTAGACTATAGCCACACAGTAGGACAGTAAATGGACAAAAGACAAGTAAATCAGAAACATGCATGGATCATGCAAAAACATGCAGGGGCGACACCGGAGTAATGGGAGTTTGCTTCTTGCAAGGCATTCGCCGTGAAAACAATTTGATATGAAGACAAGCCTTTGTTTAAACTTTGTTTTAAAATTTCCAACATAAGGCTGTTACGGCCCAGGTCAATGTTCTTAAGCATCACATATTTTTCTTTCATTTTATTGTTAGCATTCTTAAATAAATATTCACATATTATAGACTATATTTTTCATAATTTCTTTTTTGTTCAATTTCAGTTAAACATTATTTCTGATTTCTTTTTTATAAATTTTAAATGTCTTTTTCTTTTTCTTCATCTTTTTGAAACCCTGGTTTTGTATTACCACTGACCAGTTCAGTAAAGAAACAGCTGCTTCATGTTTGCATAAATGTGTTTGTAACCAATCTATAGCTAACATGCTATTATTTCCATATTTTGTATTCCGTGTCTATAGATAGTCTCGATCGGGGAGACAAGATTTATTTTGTCTGCTGGTTGCTTGGCTAGCGTAAACTAATAGATTTACCTCATACTTTGAAGTTAGATGGGGATTGTTTTTAAATAAATGCTTTAATTTTAGTACTCTCTGGTGTATTTATGATGGCTTGGTTTGAAGCGAGAACAGACGAAATATGCGGACTAGTCCTTAAATTAAAGGATGCGAAAAGATATATTAATGTAACTTTTTCAAAGTTCAAGTTGATCAATTATTGATTTAAGTGAATAAATCAAATTTATTTTCTCGAGGAATAAATCAAATCAGGAACATATATATTGCTAGGTATACTGTTCTCAAATTGAATAGTATACAAATCCTAGTTCTTATATTATAGTAATAATTATTCATCGGCGAAAAGGATAGTATCTTTATTGTGTTGGAAGAATCGTAAAAGTGTTTTATTTTCTAAATTCTATTTATTTACTCGGATATCAGAGAGTTTAATTTTTTTTTTACCATATTGGACTTCATATTGTGTATTGAATTGAAACACGAACGCGGACCTCGATGAGAGCACCTGGATTGAAAGTTTGCAAATATTCCGACCAATGAAATTCATTTTACTATGTAACGCGAACTTCAACGAAATCACCTAGATGAAATATTGTGTATTGAATTGAAATATAGTTAATAAAAATTATATCAGAGCAACAATGCATAATTGTTTCTTTTCCATTCTTGTTTATTTTAATAATGTTTATGTTGATTTTAATTTGGTAGGTAGACTTATATTAAATGCCCTAAACGTAAATATACGGGTTTTTTTTTAAATGCATTAGACGTAAGATAATGTCGACTTAGAGCAAGTCAAGGTCGTAAATCTTAAATCAATCAACCAACCCATCGTTTATCTCATATAAACAGAATATATGTTCATTTATAGCAAGACTTTTTGTACGTCACGGTGCATGACAGCACAACAATCCCTTTACAGAATCGGAACCACAATTCACAATTTTCGTATTGTGCTGCTTTTCCACAATGAACGCCTGTTTCGCGTCAGTGACCAATATTACACTTTGAAACACAGTTTTAAAAGTGTATTGAGCTGTTCCTTCATTTAAAAAGTTGTGCAAGACTTAACTGTTTATTAAATTCAACAAATGTCAACATTATCTTCATTAATTTTATTATTTAACACAACATTGCTTTTATTACAAGCTATCTCATATATCAATATACAGCTAGGGAATATTTTTGTTGACCGAAAATATAAGATACATCGATTTAAAATATGTGAAAAATAAATAATTTTTGTAAGTAACTTTAATTTCCCTGTCTATATTTAATTTACGAGTACACTATAGTAAGACAGAAAAAGAGAAACGGAAATATACAGGAATACCTAAAGTTTCGCAAGTTATTGCAATAGACCATACATTACTGACTTGTCACAAGTTTTCATAGCACTCAGCAAGTTTTGAAACGAATATGTGAGATAAAGATCTACTGCATTTGGGCAAATTAAAAATATGTTAAACATCTAACCATTTTATTTTTAACAGATTCACAAGTTTTAAATTTTTTAAACCGTGCATCAATATTTTATATTTTTATTTAAATTCCTTATATGTTACGTGTATTGATCATTCATTTGTTTAAATTGTGATGAGTATATGGCTTTAATAAGAATACACGCATTTATATATATAAGTCGATAAAGTTTGAAACAAATAAACGAAAGATACATCGATGTTGTTTTGCTTGAGTGATTTACCTGTTAAAAGCTCGGGTCTCAACACGGTTTTAAAACGAATTAATACCAGTTTGAAATAGTTTAACGGGGGCGTGGCCTATTTGTTTGGCGTGACTTACCGCCAACTTGAATTAAATTGAACGACTGCAAGCGAATCTATTTGACTGGCATTAAAATGATTTGATATGCATTGAAATAAATTAAAAATGATTTTTAATTTTTGACAATCTTTATCAAATGACGATTAATCTCATTTAAACAGCGTTAATGCGTTTTTGTCCGATCAAGTTAAATTCGGGTTACTAGTGAAACTAAATGAAGTATATTTCAAGTGCTGGTAAAAGTTTCAACCAGATCTTTGAAGCCAGAAATAAGAAAATTACACTTGTTTGAATTTCTCACTGTACGATCAGTCTCGCTTGTATATTTTAAAACTGTATGATCAGTCTTTATGTCACTGTATTCTAGTGGTGATTTCAAAGTTATTTACGATTCATTAGAAGGTGGCATTTTTCTAAATAACACAAATTTATTTCAATACATTCACATCCTGAAAACTTATGAAACATGTTTTAGCTTGATAGAGTGTACTCGACTTATTACATTAAGTATAAGGATGTTTAAATGTTGCTAAAATAAGAGGAAGGTTTGATGTATACTAGTATATTAGTTTCAGAAATGTCCTCCGTTATTCTTAAAATTGTACAAACACACAGATTTAGTTGTTAAATAAAAATGCATGTATTTACACACATTCGATGCCGTACTGTAGCCTATAATTGATCACAGTTCCTTCACTTTGTTTAAGATGTAGAGCTGTCTCTTTGACACTAAACTGTACACCACTTTGTCAAGCGGGGGGTTATAGTGATAACGAATTCCGTCTTTCCGTTCGTTCGATGGACCGGTACAATATGTTTCGCCGGTTTTGTAAGCGCATCTCCTCATAAACCACTTAATATACATTGGGGGTTCCGGCCATTTTTAAATGGAGAGGGGGTCCAATCCAGGAGAAAAAGGGATTCTAAATGTATGTTCCCATACAAATGCATTGATAGTTAAAAAAGGGTTTCAAACTGCCGGATCCCCTTTTTTTGAATCCGTCACTGATATAACTATTAATTAATCTAATTCGGTTTCCTTATCATTAATAAACGATAATGACTGTATTGTGTACCGTCTACTTCGAATTTTAGTAAAAATCTTTTATGGGGTTACTTTATATAAGATACGGACTTGAACATTGCATTATATGGCGGCATCCATCAGGTATTTCCAACACCTCTTAAACCAATCATTAAAGTTTTCTGAAATTGCTCCATTTTTACTCGATTAATGCATTATGAACCTTCTATTTCTGTAAACTTACCAAAATTATATCACATGAATTATCCCCCTACGCAAAGCTGTCTTTATCCATTTTTTGTATTTTAAAAGAGACAAGCTTGATTTATGTTATCATCAATTGGTCAACGGCGGACGGTGTAAATAATCTTTAAAAATGTAATAGCTAATTCTAGTGCAACAACGTTTGTAACGTTCATTTTGATTGGATAACGTCACTTATCTACATGGCATCGATTGGCAATTGATGTTATGGGACGTACGCGCAAGCGCAGACGGTATATGACAGATTTTAAATTCATATTTTAACGTTGTTTTCTGTCAGTTTCATTAGAATGGAGATAACAATATTGTATGTTAAGCTCCGACGGCATCAATTGGGGATTTAATGGTCGCAAATACACGTTTACTGTCTCCGCTAACGCGTCGCCAGTAAACTTAATTTGCGACCATCAAATCCCAATTGATGCCGTCGGAGCTTAAAACACAATACAGTTATCTCCTAAACAGATACTTGTTACGATACACTATTACAAAGTCCACAAGCGAATCGTGTATTACTTTTTAGGCATTTGATTTTAAATAAGACTGACGGAACAAAAATACAATTATTTTGCCGTCTAAAAAATTCATCAGAAATATATTTGTATTGTCTGATGAAAGTAATTACACGGTTATAGTTCCCTTGATAGTTCATAATATCACATATACACGTATATATACCTTCACATTGCTGTTGTTTTTTCTTCAAAATCACGACTGTTCATACAGTCAAAGAATCTGAAATCGCTTCTAGAATACAGTCAGTTCTAGACTGGTCGTACAGTAATTTATTTTGGGATCCTCAAGGAAAACATATTTTTTATGGGAAATACGAATATTCTACTTAAATACGAAAAGAATATTGAAACAGTATATATTTAACTGTAAACTGATGCAAATATTTGCAATAAAAGATTATTTGCTTTGTACTACGAGAGCAAAATTGTCCATCGATTTCACTTTTTTCTACCAAGTTGATGTGATGCACACGTATATTTTATATTCTAATGCATGTTTTTGTTACAGTTAATCATATTTATGATGCTATATATACCTTGAAGATGTTCAAAGCACTTTGTAGATATAGGAGTAAACAAATGATGAGAAAAGTTACCGAAGGCAAAACCGTCCTGTTAGCCAGTTGGAAATCATCGCTTCGAAAATCGCGACTTCCGGATAGTGTACAGAATAGTATCTACACTGTGGAAATGATTTGTTCATCTCTGCTCAAGTAAACTACCTTGTTTTAAACATATACAGGATGAACTTTCCTGTGACTAAGTTTTTATCACCTTAAAGTATCATAAAATCAATCATTATGTACTGGTTTTTTTTTGTGTTGGTAAAAATGGTCCGGGTTTTGCATGGAATAGAATAATGTATTTGATCTTTTACAACTGACTTCATTTGTTTTGTATGATGTGTTCATAAAAGACATAAAATAGAAAAAAACCAAAGGATATGGAATATCTATCCATAACACAAAACCAGTACATATGATTTGAATACAAACAAAATGATGTTACAGACCATATTACTACAGCTTCGTCGTAACCAGTGTTATGGTTATATGGTTAAACTAAATCGGGTAATGTCTAGGCAGACACCAGTGATGCAATGATGCTGGCAGAAATATCAGTCCATAATGTTTATTTCGGTTATCTAGGTTGTTTGTATTAACCACATAAAATCTCAAGCCATACATTATTTTTTACACAATGGTTTCCTTTGTGTTTTTATAAACGGTGCACGATGTAAGTAGACAAAAGTTACAAAATGCTGTTGATTGGAATATCAGTCCAGAATTTTTAATTCAGTTACCACAGTTGTCCATATTAACAGCTTAAAACCCTACACTCATTTACTAGTATCATATTTAGCACAATGGTTTCTTTTTTTTTTAGTTGATCAAATTATTTTATTTTGGAAAGTGATATTGCTTTGAAAATGGTAAGGTTTCGCACTCAGCAGTAACTTGCCAAATGGGGCACCGTTTTAGAGCTATGATAAAAACTTCAGATTTTAGTTTAATAAAAACGTTCGCGCTACATATGAAGTATATTTTTGTCGTTATATATAGAGTTTTGATTATGCGTATTTTATATTAATTTGTATCTGGTTAATTATCCCTAAGTAGGAGAAAATAGAAAATATTCACATGGAAATAGTTCGAACAATATTATGGTTGATCTGATAATGTGAATTACTATTCGAAGACGTATAGAGTCGGATTGATAAAGTAATTTTTCTTAAAGAAGTTAAGGGTCAACTTAAAATGATTCGTTCATCTCTGCTCAAGTAAACTACCTTGTCGTAAACAGATACAGGATAACCTCATTCACATGTTTTATCATCTTAAATTATCATAAAATGCAAATAAAATCAATCTTAATGTACTGTTTTTTTTTTGTGGTGGAAAAGAAATGGTCCGGGTTTTGCATGGAATAGAAAAAATGTATTTGATCTTTTACAACTGAATTCATTTGTCATGTATGATTTGTAAGAACATTATAACACGTAATCAAGATAATGATCAACGTCAGTAGTTAGAATCTATACTTCAAGACCATCCTGTGTTATTTGCGAAGATGATACGGAATATTTAGTAACAAGATCTTGGTATCTTCCGATGAATTTAACTGTTGAAAAGTTTCAACAGTTATTTTATGATTATGAACATATCAATGATAACTGAAGTCAACACAATGCTGGCTACTGGGCTGGTGATACCATCGACCCAGTGGTTGTAAATAAACTCATCATAGGTACCAATATTATTTTTTTTAAATAAACGTCCATATCTTATTTTTTATTTCTTAGAAACGGTACTCAGTTTAATCAAAACAAAATTTGTATATAATTTAGGAATATTGCAGCAAAAGAGAGGAAAATGACTACTGATATAAGGGGAAAATTCAAAATGAAGTAGTCTAAAGTGCAAAGATTTTACTGATCTGGAAATGCTAATCAACGATATGCAAATGTATAGTACAAGATCGATAATGCTATTCCTCTTAACCAAAGTTTGTTTTTAATTCTAATTCTACATCTGTCGTCTATGCTCAAATAACTATCTCAGGGTAACGTATCCACTGACAAAAATCAAATCACCTGAGAGTTTATGAAACAATTCAATAACATAAAGTTTTACGGTCTTATTTGTGATTTCATGGAAATGTACAGTTAACATTTAATACCAAATTAAATGAACACACATTTATAAATCTTATTTGTAAACTTTCAAAATAATGTCAAAATTAAATCAATAATCAAATCGTATTTTTACAAGAGTGTGCACGCAGAAACTGCTCCGACAGAGTAAAAATTTGAAATGAAACTCCGTACATTTTTATGGACACCTTAACGAATTGTTGATCTATACGGTGTAGCTGTGTCTAAACTAACAAATGACGTTTTTACCACGTCTTCGATTGTGGTTTAACATCAATGTCGTCTGTCTGTTAAGTACCGAACGTGACGTACTCCCGAATATGACTGTTATATCGAGTGAAAATTTGTATTGCTATACAGCGTGTCTCGGTATTCTGTACATCCAACATTCACGTATTTATTTTTGATGTTTCTGTTATGGTGTCGGTTTGATAATGTGTTATGTGTTATCGTTTGTAGTCCAAATAAAATTGCCTTTCAATACCAACATTGTCATGACAATTTTTTGGACAAGTATTGGGAAAATATCTGTAAATGTTCGAGATTGCATGTTAGTTACGTAAGCGCGTCACTGTTTGACATATCCATGATATCCGGTGGTGTCTGTCGTTGGTTGAATATGTTCGTTGTTGTTTTGCGGTTTGCATTTTGTGAAGACTATTGTTTTATATGTTTGTGCATTTCTCTGTGATGAATGTTCTTGCGTGAGTTTGTGCTGTATTTCTGTCACGTAGTATTGTCTTTTTAGCGATTTGTTTTAACATTGTCATAAAGCGGGAGGTTTGGCGAGCCATTAAATCAGGTTCAACCCACCATTTTTCTTAAAATGTCCTGTACCAAGTCAGGAATATGGCAGTTTATTATCAAATAGTTCGTTTCTATGTATGTTGGCGTTTGTTCCTGTTGTTCCTTTGTTTTCCTCTAATAGTTGATGTTTATTCCTCGGTTTTAGTTTGTAACCCGGATTTGTTTTCTCTCAATCGATTTATGAATTTTGAACATCGGTATATTACTCTTGCGTTTATGTACAATAAATATCAACTAGTTTACAAACGAATATATTAGACTTCCGTTGGCCAGTTTATTGCCAATATTAATTTCTTTGCATTTACGAATGTTTGCATTAATATAATATGTTATATTCATCAATGTAAATATTTACCTTGGAAAATAGGAAAAAATGGAAGAGTGGTATATCTGTGAAAACTGACTGAAATATTGCATGCATCCTAACATATATTCATAATCCAATGCATATCTTTCATGAATGACTATGACATTAAAATTCCAAAAACTACCTAACTCCGTGAAAAATTCAGCACTGGTAAGTCACGTTTCAAAAGACTCAGTCAAAAGCTCAAACACATCAAACGAATTTAAAACAACTGTCATATTTCCGCGTTATTCCGGACATTTCCTTATGAAGAAAATAATTATTTAAACCTGGTTTTTATTTAAATCAAGCTGAACCTCTCACTAGTATGACAATAGCATGCAATTCCAATATATTTACAACAATGGTCGAATAAAACAAACAGACATAAAAGGTAAAAATGTCAAAATAGGGATAAGTAGTCCTGTAGAAAATTTATTTCAAACGGATAGGCACATCCTCATTTTACGGAGATGTTGTTTACCGTGCCCGGAAATTTTGAAAACGATCCTGGTAAACTTATCAATCCTTTAAATAAACTTATTCCAAATGGTTAACTTTCAAATACTGTGATAAGATTTTTGAATATTGTTTTTATTGGTATTTATATTCATTTTGTTATCAGTTAAATAAAAGCAAACTAAAACAATATTGTTATATACATGTACACTTGCATGGATCTACAATCTTTGGATTCCTGTATCTTGGCATTGCACAAAGACATGTTTTTCCCTGACTGTTCATTACGTATTTACACAAAATCCATTGGATGTAGGATGTGTACTGATTGATACATTAGTCTTAGATGCATGATTATTTTTATTAGTTATTATTGGCTTTTAACTAGCTGTCAAAAACTGCGAGTACTCTCAAATCTGTACACTTGTTAATTGTATTTCTACTTGTATCCATCTGATGTGTTAACCTTTTATGAGCTGATTATAATGTTCATTCTTTTTCTGTACTGTTTCACCACTGTCCCGGGTTATGAGGAGGATTGGGATCCCACTAACATGTTTAACCCTGCCACATTCTGTATTTAGTTGCCTGTCCCAAGTCAGGAGCCTGTAATTCAGTGGTTGTAGTTTGTTGCTATGTTACATACTGTTTTTCGTTCCATTTTTTGTACATTAATTAGGTCGTTATTTTTCTCGTTTGAATTGTTTAACATTTGTGAGTTCGGGTCCTTTAACAGCTGATTATGATGTACAGGCTTTGCTCACTGTTAAAGGCCGTGCGGTGACCTATAGCTGTTAATTTCTGTGTCATTTCGTCTCTTGTGAATAATTGTCTCATTTAGAATCATACTAAATCTTCTTTTTTGTATAAACCGTACAAGTTCTTAATTTACAAAGACAAATAAAAGAACACTTCAACACGTAATCAACTTTTTTCATACATTTTTTACACAACCTTGGTTCATCAACTTTTTGCTCAGACACTGGTGACGTTTTATAAAGTCTGAGTAGAGGATGAAATTTTTTGAAATCTGAATGAGTTGGGAAATTTATATCCCATATGCAGGTTAATTTGGTTGATTGCTACTTAGTTGGGGGAAATTGATAAATTCAAAATTAAAATTGTCTTATTTGCCATACATTATATGTATTCAAATGATCAATGTTAAAAATAACATCTTAAAGATCTGCCAAAAAAATTAGATTTTTATACAGTTTCTCATCTTTCTCAATGCTGAATATGAATACAAAAAAAATGAAAAAAAAATTGAGCTGTTCATTTTTTTTTAATTCAGTTGACCATATTAACCCCATACAATCCTACACTCATATACCAAATTTGGCTCAACGGTTTCTTTTGTGTTTCTGATGAATTTATCTTGGGAAGTAATATTGCTTTGAAAATGATTTGCCTTTCGTATTCAATAGTTACTTCCCACAAGTTTTTCAAATGTATTACTGTTTTAGAAATACATTTGTACGATGCAAAGTTGAGATTCAAGTTTTATAAACACTTTCGCTCTAAATGTTGATTCATATTTCATCGTTCTATCTTGAAATTTCTTATGCATGTTTTATATTACTTTGTATCTGGTTAATTATTCTTAAGAAGGAGACAATAAAGGCACTTGGAAGTAGTTCGAATAAAATAATGTGTTTGTTCAGAAAATGTGAAAACTATTCGAGGACGTATAGCGCCCAAGTGATAATTGTTTTCCTCTTTAAGGAGGTTTGGTCTCAATTTAAAATGATACTATCATATGTGTCAAGTACACCATCTTGTCCTAAACAGATACAGGACAAATAAAGGAAACAGTAGTATACCGCTGTTCATTGACAAATGTCTTATCATCTTAAATTATCATAAAATTCCAATAAAATCAATCATAATGTACTTGGTTTGTCTATTCTGAATGATTAAATAAAGGGTCATAAGATACTTTCATAAAATATCATAAACATATCTCAATTCGCTTTATGCTATTTTTGTCTGATATGAGTGCTAAAAGACCCAGGATTTTAATCCTTTTGACGAATGTCAGCACATAAGTCAAGGGTCGTCGTGTTTTGCTCTATATAATAAATTTTCAGTGTATTGTTTTTTCGTTTCCCTTTTGAACTTTTTGTACATTTGTCATGTCGGGACCTTTTATAGCTTATTATTCGACATTGGTTTTGTTCACTGTTGAATACCATGCGGTGACTTATAGTTGCTAACTTATATATTTGTCTAAATTTCCTTTTAAATAGTGGTTCTGTACCTAATATTTGTCATAACATAGATCAAGGCAACATTTTCATTGACTAAATTCATGCCACATTAAAATATAATCAATTCAATAACATAAACCTAAACTATAAAAGAGAAGATGTGGTATGATCGCAAATGAGACAACTATCCACAAAAGACCAAAATGACACAGACATTAACAACTATAGGTCACCGTACGGCCTTCAACAATGAGCAAAACCCATACCGCATAGTCAGCTATAAATATAAAATTTCAATCCTAGTTGATGGCAATGGCAAATTTGTCCCGCACATTGTTATATATGATGAGTTTTGGGGCAATCTACAAATCAGTTAAACTGAAATAGTCTAAAGTGCACATATTGTATCGGTCTGATATATATGTACTACTAACAAAATGTAGAAATTTATCACATATTTGTTATGAATACCTTAGGTTTTGCATATGCAATAACCTCAATATTGCCCGGGGCAAACAATAGTATATTGATAGTGTGCCCTGATTCCAAATGACGTGACCTCATTGCGTCCTTAACTTCACGTTTGTGATAAAATGTTTCAGATTTTACCTTTTATGTTTCATTAAATTGTTATAATTGACCTTTTTTTCTCTTAAATATGTGATAAAAAGATTACATTAACATGTCTTTTCCCTATTGGCCCGGGTATCAACCCTCGACCCATATCGGGATAATACCAGGGCCAATATGGAAAAGGGCATGTTATAATCTCTACATATTGCACTAGATACAAAATGATATTACTCTTAATTAAGGCTTGCTTGAATTGTGTCATCTTTTTTCCTGTAAACTATATTGTCCTAAACAAATACAGGGAAACCTCTCCAATGTGACAATTTCTATCCCCCTTAACTAATAACAGCAATACAATATCATAAATCTAAAGTCATTATTTGTTATTTCTTTAAATTGTACACTTTTCATATAATACAAAAATCAAATTGACACAAATTAATATATCTGTGCACGAAAATGAAAAATAGATAGATTACATCATTGCATGGAAAACCAGCATCAGATGGAGCAAACAGTTGTTTGTGGATTCAAATTACTTACAATGTCGTCAGAGGCGTCAAACCATTAAATAGATTTACGTCAAGCGTTTCAATTTGATTGCCATACAGCCACCTGTAAAATAATATTTTTTTAAAATATGTCTGCATAAAATATTTTGTATTCCTCAATCCATACATATAAACAGTAGAGAAAATTAAAGGTATTACTGACAGATCCTTCATGTTGATTTGTTGAATAAATTTCTTCAGACTATTTGTAAAGTTTATTCTCATTGTTGTTTTGTAACGTCACTGTTTGAGGGTGGCAGAGGAACGTGTTTTACCTAGACACTCAAATCGTGTGCTGTTCAAATATACATACAATGTACTTACAACCAGGTGGTTGTATTTAGTTAGTTGAAAAAAAAAAGATCGATAATGCTTTTCCTATTCATCAAGGTTTTATCTAAATTTGATTAAGAATGCTGTCGTCTTTGATCCTGTAAACTACCTTGTCCTAATCAGATATAGGCAAACCTCTCCATTTACAAATTCAGATTCCTTACTGTATACCAGCAATTCAATAACATAAATCAAAAGTCCTTATTTGTTCATGTTGTTATTTCTTGCATATATTTTTAATTTTACTTATATTATTAATTCGTATATTTTAACAAATTTGATTCGTTTAGGGATAGTCACATGTTAAACTATATTTTCGAAGGTAGAAAGAAAACGGCGGATAGCAAAAAGCATATTGACCGGCAAAAAGCATATTGCACGGTTATTTTTAGAATATCTAAAAACCGATATACTTTGTGAAGTCATGTAATGAATTGCAGGATATTGATTAACGTTTTGAAACAAATGATATCTGTGATCGATTATTTGATGGAAAAAAATCTTCAAATGCATAAGATGTCCAAAAAAAAAGTAAATGAAATAACAACTAATATGTTGTTATTGTCAAGGAGACAATGTTATATCTATAAAATTCCAACAAACCTAAATGACGATTTTCATACAAACATGGTCGGAAATTAATAATATAACAAATATAGCCTTTGTATGAGGTCAATACAGGATATATCGACCCAAAGAAGTATATCGACCTCGGACTTCGTCCTCAGTCCATATACTTCTTTCAGGTCAATATACCCTTGTATCGACCTCATGCAAAGGCTATATTTGTATAGTAATACTAAATACAATTGACACAAATTAATATATCTTTGAAAACAAATTGCAATTTATGACAATCAATAGGATCAATTTAAACGACGTTTGTTTATTTTCATCAAAATGGTGGTCTTTAAACATTCAACAAACTAAGTCGATCCATATTTTAAAAGCTCGATGGAAAATATTTTTAAAAAGATGAGAACATTGATCATATATGTTGCTTTTTCAAAATCTTGTGTTACTTGAAAAAACAATTAATAAAAGGAGAGGGTGATATAATACAATATCAAACCAGTAACATTTTTTTCCGAAAAATTAGTGTATTCGTCATTGCAGTTATTGACCAACAGAAGTATATCTGTTTATAAACTGGTTGATATATATTGACATCATACTGGTAGATTTTCATAATATGATATAAAGTTTTCATTCATTTATGGCTTCCATTGTTATCATTAGACGAAAACATCTTCAACATCTGCCCTTAAGTATATAGAAATCGATGTTGTTCTTAGATAGTATTACCGCATTATCAATGATGAACTTGAATACAAATAATTCAATGACCATCTTGTACAACAGTGTTTGAAGATTTGAAGTGATGTCTTCTGACTTGTATCATTTGTCCCTCCATTTAATGAATTCCATATTTAGTGACCATTACGTTAAGTATTACGTTGTTGTGTGCATGCAGACAAATAAATAACCTCCGAATAATGCTGACATTTTCAGTTCAGTTACCTAAGTTGTCCATTTCAACCTCATCTATTACTTTACGGTATATTATATTTTGCATAACCATTTACTTTTAATTTATTTCACTAAAATATTTTTGGTAAAGTGATATTGGACTGATATTTGTCTACCATTCTCGTTAAGTATTAGGTAAAGACAACTTTGTCAAATTAAATACCGTTTTACTGCTGACAATAATTAGTTATCAAATGTACCAGGATTATAATTTATAATTAGAAAAATATTCAACGAGTGACCAAATAATTCACAAATGCGCGTAGCGTATACGTTAATTATCAGTGTTCACGAGTTAAACATTTCTTGATACTTGAATTCATTGATAAGTTATTCTTTTTATTACATTGACAATGGGCTTTTGAATTGAAAACAATGTAGAAACCACATTGTTGTATGACGTTAGGGGAGTGAACTAATTGCGTTTATTTCACATGTGAAGTTATCGGTTTTTATTTTTGCTGTGAAATCACTGTTATTCATTGCAAACAATGTAATAAATGTCTATATTACAACACAAGGTTATAGTTCATGTATGACGTAGATGATTGCTGTAACCAGTTACAAGTCTTTAAAAAGTTAAATCACACAATGAATCACAAATTTGAATACAAACACATTTATCTTATTTACTACAGCTTCGTCGTAACAAGTGTTGATAACAGGTTGATGTTCGGCTAAAACAATCCAGTCTTCAGACAGTTTAATCACATAATTGATCACAAATTTGAATACAAACAAAATGATCTTAATACCATATTTACTACAGCTTCGTCGTCAACAGTGTTGACATAATGATACGCATATTTATCCCTCGATATCAAAACTCTCATTTCAACATCTAAATCTTGAGCGAAGATATGGTTAAACTCAATGGGGTTGTGTCTAGGCAGACACCAGTGATGAAATGATGCCGGCAGAAATATCAGTCCATAATGTTTATTTCGGTTATCTAAATTGTTCGTATTAACCATATAAAAGTCTCGAGCCATGTCCTAATTTTTACACAATGGTTTCCTTTGTGTTTTTATAATAGGATTTTTGGGGAGTAGGTCCGAGACCACAATTGTCGTCCCTTGATTTTCGTTATTCACAAATATAGTCCCTAGTGTTGACAGTGGGTTACTTGCCATTAATTTTTATACCCCTTCCAAATTTATTTCTCCATGTTTAATGCCTCCAATTGCAAGTAGGGGGTGAAATTACACTGTAAAAAAATTTGGGTCCAGAAATTTAAAGGAAAGTAGTGATTTGGTCCAGCTGAAAAAGGTTTAAAATTTGCACTTCGGAAGCTGTCAAAAGATTTCAAGACGCCCTAAACATAAAATTGTCCATATTTTGAGTTAGAGCCGACGAACATTTCTATAATTTTGATATAATTTGTCCCAAAAGTAGTACAACACACTGTAAAAGTTTCTGTGAGAAAGCGCAGGTGGGAAATTTTTTTTATTTTCATTTATGTTCTAAAAGAAATGCACTACGAAATAATTGTGGTCTCGGACCAGTAATATTGGTCTAAAAACGGTTTCCCTTTCATGTTTAGTAAGAATTGACCAAAGCGTTGCTGATTGGGATACAAGTTATGACCAATTATGTTTTGACTTTTGTAACAGATCAGAGTCGGATTTTATCGAAATATACAACTGATATAGCGATGTGTATAATCATCTTATACATGGTATAAAAAGTTATATCTTGGTTATTACCATAAAAAACACAAAAAAGGAGGTCAGAGAGAAAAAAAACCGGCACCCAGATTAATCGAAACGAAATTTTTACAATGTCATGTTCTAATAATATTGCAGAAAAAAGGTGGAAATGACAATAGATATTTAGTAACTTTGTATCATTTTCTTCTTCTTTCTTTTGGGCAAAGTCAAATTGAAGTTGTCAAAGTGCTAATATTTTACTGTTTTGGAAATATGTATTACTAATCCCTGATGTGCAAATGTATACCACTAGATCGATTATGCTATTCCTCTCTAGCAAGGTTTGGTCTCAATTTTTTTTTCGAAAAGTAAACTACGTTGCCCTTAACAGATACAAAGTAACCTCTGTTTTCAAAACATTTATATCACCTTGACTTATCTTAACAATTCAAAAACATTGTTTTTACGGCATAAAGTTACTTACAAGTCCGTGAGAGACGTCAAACCTTGAAAGATATTCACGTCGAGTGCTGAAATTTTGTTGCCCCATAAGGACCTGCAAAATAAAAATTTTGAAACGTATTTCTGCATAAAATATTTTCTATTCATCAATGCAATAATACTTACCTTGGAAAACGAGGGATACAATGAATTATTTTAAAAGTTATTTATCATGGATGACTTAAGTTATATATGTAAAAATAACATGCTCAAAGTGTTCTATTACATTTGGTCTTTAGACAGTGTTTCTTTATACTCAATGCCGGATTTGAATACACAAAAAATATATGTCGAAGTGACGATATTTTACAACAGCTACAACGATACCAGTGTAGCTATACTTATATTTGGTTCTTCTTACCTCATGTATTAAAACATCATGTCATCATTTCACCATTTTGATATCGAGCTGTTATATGTGAATTTATATGGTGAATTTACACGGAGCACGATGTATGTAGACTGAAGTTACCAAATACTGCTGATAGGAATATCAGTCCAGATTTTTAATTCAGTTACCTAAGTTGTCCTTATTAGCCACATAAATACCTACACTGATATTACATATTTTGAACAAAGGTTTCCTTTGTGTTTTTGGTAATAAAAAAAAATGATTTTGAAAATGGTAAGCTTTTCTCATTCAGCAGTAACTTTCGACAACTTTGATAAATTGGAAACCGTTATAGATTCATGATGAAGAGTTTAGATTTCAGTTTAATATAAATTGTTTTGCTTTAACTGGCAAGACAATCAGTCCTTAAGTTTTGATTCAATTGCCTAAGTTGTCCATATTAAAACCCATAAAATCCTACATTCATGTATTACATTTGGCACAATGGTTTCTTTGTGTTTTTATTATCAAATGAGTTTATATTTGGAAGTGGTATTGCTTTAAAAATGGTTTGCTTTTCTTATTCATTAGTAATTTCGCACAAGTTTGGCAAATGAAGGACTGTTTAGAGCTAAATTTGTACGATGCAAAGATCAGATTTTGGTTTTCGAAAAACTTTCGCTTTTAAAGCGAATTTAAATGGTATCGTTATACTTTGATATTTGTTTATACATATTTTGAATTACTTTGTATCTGGTTAATTATCCTAAAGTAGGAGAAAATAGAGAATGCACATGGAAATATTTCAAAATACAATGTTGTGGTTGTTCAAAAAATGTGAATACTATTCGAAGACGCATAGCGCCGGAAAATGGTATTCCTCTTTGATGTTTAGTCTCAATTTAAAATGCTTCAGTCATCTCTGCTCAAGTACACCATCTTGTCCGAAACAGTTATAGGATAATCTCTCGATTGACAAATTTCGTATCACCTTAAATTATCATAAAATTCCCATAATATATCAATCATGCATAGTGTACTTGATTTGTCTATTTTGAATGATTAAGTAAAGGTTCATAACATACATTCATAAAAGATCTAAAACATATCAATTCATTTTCTGTTATTTACTGTCTGGTGTACGTACATCCATGACATCTAAGGAGTGAAATAAGACCTACACAGTAACTTAATCCTTTTAGGATAATGTCATCACATGATACAAGGGTTGTTGTATATTGTTGTATGTCTCACCTGTTTTTCGTTTATTGTTTTTACATAAGGTCGTTAGTTTTCTCTTTTGAACTTTTTTTCACGTTCTCATGTCGGAGCCTTTTATAGCTTATTATTTGGTATGGGTTTTGTTCATTATTGAATTCGGTGCGGTGACTTAGAGTTGCGAACTTTTGTATTGGTCTCGATTTCATTTTAAATCGTGGTACCTATGATAATTTATTTGACAGGATATTTATTTTATCCCGGTTTCAATTCACTATCTTGTCATAAAAAGAGATTTATGTCAAGTGTTGCCATTTGGTTGTAGTATAAGTAGCTTTCCTTTAAAACAAATTTCTGCATACAATGTATCTCTATATCCAAACGTAATTACATCATTTGGTGTTAATTTAAAAGTGTTTTTTTTCATTCCTGTTAGAATTAACTTTCTTCTAATTAAGATACAAAATTGATAAAATGTGAACTACTTGTCAAAAATGTATAGCGCACAATAGATAGCGATTTTTCACTAAGCAAGGTTATATGTCAATTTGAGAAGAATTTGACCTTCCGTGCTCTAGCTAACAATCTTGTCGTCAAAAGATATTGAGTAACCTTTCCATTCTAAATTGAACAATTCAGACAACTTAAAGATATCATATACATTCAATTATAAGCAAATCAATATAAACGTCATTTCTTTTTTCGTTCCTAAAAATAGTAGAATGTACAACATGAGCATATTTAATTATTTGCCCGGATTTGGTTATACGTTCAACCCTTTAGTTTTATCAACTCTTCATTGACTTCAATTTCTTAAGGTTTGGTCTCATATTTGCACCTGTAAACTATATTGTCACAAACAGATACAGAGAAACCTCCCCATTGAAAAAATCCCCATCCCCAAAACTTGTATGAACAATCCAAAAACATTAATCGAAAAGTTCTTATTTGTTATTTCTTTACAATTGTACATTTTACATATCGAATTGACAAACATTTATATATCGTTAAAAAAATGTTAAAGTTTTCCCAAAAGATATATCAAATAATTGCGATTGCAAACCAGCAACACATGGAGTCAAATATTTCTTTTGTGAATCGAGTTACTTACAATGCCTCCAGAGACGTCAAATCTTTAAAAATATTTACATCAAGTTTCGAAAAAAGTTGGTTGACAGCCAGGTCCCTCAAAATAATAAATATATTTCAACAACGTAATTTGCATACATTTTTCCGTTTTTATTAATCCAAACATATTAACTTTCGAAAAAGAAAGCATTGGAAGTGTTGTTTTTCTCCTTGAAAACTGGTCAATGAATTTTTGGAAGTAATATTGGTCTTTAAACGGGTTTACTCTCTCTCTTTTAGTTAAAATTGGGGTAAAACTTTCGGTCTATTGATGGAACAATTATGTGTTGACTTTTGCATTTAGTCACTATTTTGTGGTCAGATAGCGATAACTTTTTATAGATTTCTTATAATAACTTTTCCCTAATTCTGTGGCTATTTAACCCTTTCCGTAACCAATGTATAAAACAATTAATCAACTTGTGGTTGCCGATGATCTCAGACGATGATTCAATGAGTTTACAGTTCATAACCTTATCAGCTGACTGAATGAATCAAAAGATTCTTATAGGTTTTGATGAAATAAACAATTTTGTGGAATGTGGAGGCCACTGGAAGGAATTTTCGCTTATCAAAAATGAAAATGTGTTTGATATTCATTAGAGTTACTGATTATTACATAGTTATTCGCGTATTATCGGATATATTCAATCACGATTGTATATTATCAACTTTAAGGTCCTCCGCGATGCTCGGACCTTAACATTCGGTTATTTAATCATCTCGATTAAATAAATCCGATAATCAACTAGTACCAATGTAAGAATTTATGTATATCTTCTGTATTACCGTAAATACGAACATCATCTTAATTTGTATTGTTAAGAAACGGTAACCAATTGAATCAATATGAAATTTATAAATATTCTAAGAATATTGCAGAAAAAGAGGGGAAATTACGATAGATATTTGGTAGCTTTATATTTTTGGGACATTGTCAAATTGAATTTGTAAAAGTGCCAAGATGTTACTGTTTGGGAAATATGTATTACTACTCTTCCTTGTGCAAATAAATACCACCAGATCATTAGATTTTATTTTTGAAAGCGAGATTGCGACAACTTTGCCAAATGAAGTACTGTTTTAGAGCTATGATGAAAAGTTCAGATTTTAGTTTAATAAAAACTTTTGCGCTACAAGCAAATTTTAATTTGATCGTTAAATATAGATATTTAGTTTTACGTATTTTAAATTAATTTGAATCAGGTTGATTATCCTAAATAAGAAGAAATTAGAAAAATTCACATGGAAATAGTTCAAAGAACAATGTTGTGGTTGTTCTGATAATGTGAATTACTATTAGAAGACGTATAGAGTCGAATTGTTAAAGTTATATCTCTAAAAAAATGTTTATTATCCACTTGAAATCACAGTGTAGATACTATTCTGTACGCTATCCGGAAGTCGCGATTTTCGAAGCGAGAACTTTTTGGATCATATTTTAAATTTGATGGATATACTGAATTAAACGGTAAGTTGATCACCTGTACATTGCTTAATGATAAATTCAGCTGGCATCGATATTCTCAAATGGTTTAGAATTAAATTCCGCACATTCATTATTCGTATCTTTGCCTTAATCAAGAGATTTTCAAGTGCATCCCTAAGAAAAATCAGTCGGCGAACCTAAAAACAATCTTTTTACCCTCGTAGTGTACAAATTAACGTAAAAACCTGACTTTATAAACACTAGTAACCCGAATTTAACTTGATCGGACAAAAACGCATTAACGCTGTTTAAATGAGATTAATCGTCATTTGATAAATATTGTCAAAAATTAAAAATCATTTTTAATTTATTTCAATGCATATCAAATCATTTTAATGCCAGTCAAATAGATTCGCTTGCAATCGTTCAATTTAATTCAAGTTGGCGGTAAGTCACGTCAAACAAATAGGCCACGCCCCCGTTAAACTATTTCAAACTGGTATTAATTCGTTTTAAACCGTGTTGAGACCCGAGCTTTTAACAGGTAAATCACTCAAGCAAAACAACATCGATGTATCTTTCGTTTATTTCTTTCAAACTTTATCGACTTATATATATAAATGCGTGTATTTTTATTAAAGCCATATACTTATCACAATTTAAACAAATGAATGCTCACTACACGTAACATATAAGGAATTTAAATAAAAATATAAAATATTGATGCACGGTTTAAAAAATTTAAAACTTGTGAATCTGTTAAAAATAAAATGGTTAGATGTTTAACATATTTTTAATTTGCCCAAATGCAGTAGATCTTTATCTCACATATTCGTTTCAAAACTTGCTGAGTGCTATGAAAACTTGTGACAAGTCAGTAGTGTATGGTCTATTGCAATAACTTGCGAAACTTTAGGTATTCCTGTATATTTCCGTTTCTCTTTTTCTGTCTTACTATAGTGTACTCGTAAATTAAATATAGACACGGAAATTAAAGTTACTTACAAAAATTATTTATTTTTCACATATTTTAAATCGATGTATCTTATATTTTCGGTCAACAAAAATATTCCCTAGCTGTATATTGATATATGAGATAGCTTGTAATAAAAGCAATGTTGTGTTAAATAATAAAATTAATGAAGATAATGTTGACATTTGTTGAATTTAATAAACAGTTAAGTCTTGCACAACTTTTTAAATGAAGGAACAGCTCAATACACTTTTAAAACTGTGTTTCAAAGTGTAATATTGGTCACTGACGCGAAACAGGCGTTCATTGTGGAAAAGCAGCACAATACGAAAATTGTGAATTGTGGTTCCGATTCTGTAAAGGGATTATTGTGCTGTCATGCACCGTGACGTACAAAAAGTCTTGCTATAAATGAACATATATTCTGTTTATATGAGATAAACGATGGGTTAATTGATTGATTTAAGATTTACGACCTTGACTTGCTCTAAGTCGACATTATCTTACGTCTAATGCATTTAAAAAAAACCCGTATATTTACGTTTAGGGCATTTAATATAAGTCTACCTACCAAATTAAAATCAACATAAACATTATTAAAATAAACAAGAATGGAAAAGAAACAATTATGCATTGTTGCTCTGATATAATTTTTATTAACTATATTTGAGCGATAATGTCTTAATAAAAACTGATTGTCGTATACATAAAATATTTCATCTAGGTGCTTTCGTTGAAGTTCGCGTTACATATCAAAATGAATTTCATTGGTTGAAACGTTTGCAAAGTTTCAATCCAGGTGTTCTCATCGAGGTCCGCGTTCATGTTTCAATTCAATACACAATATTTCATCTAGGTGCTTTCGTTGAAGTTCGCGTTACATAGTAAAATGAATTTCATTGGTCGGAATATTTGCAAACTTTCAATCCAGGTGTTCTCATCGAGGTCCGCGTTCGTGTTTCAATTCAATAGACAATATGAAGTCCAATATGGTAAAAAAAAAGGATTTAAACTCTACGATGTCGAGTAAATAAATAGAATTTAGAAAATAAAACACTTTTACGATTCCTCCAACACAATAAACTTCCAACACAACAAATATACTATCCTTTTCGCCGATGAATAATTATAACTATAATATAAGAACTAGGATTTGTATACTATTCAATCTGGGAACAGTATACCTAACAATATATATGTTCCTGATTTGATTTATTCCTCTAGAAAATAAATTTCATTTATTCACTTAAATCAATAATTGATCAACTTGAACTTTGAAAAAGTTACATTAATATATCTTTTCGCATCCTTTAATTTAAGGTAATTAAATCTGAAAAACTAAATAAAATTAATTGTATTATTTAATTTAGATTCTTTATTTCTTATAAAACCAAGTGAACGGTAAAAAGAAAGATATTTTTACACATAATATTAACATACAGATTTTGCGTATGACCAGTTTGCACAAAGCGAGCAACGCGGATGAGAGATTGGTGATCAGCCTGGAGAACATACTTTTATGTATATATAATTCAAATTAATTAACACAAATTTTTCAAAACACAATATTTTTTGAAATAAATAAAGTGCCCAATTTCGAAACATGTACTCGGCTTACATAGTTAGGTTTCAGAAAAGTTCTTCTACTTTCTGTTAGAGTTGTGCAGTTTAGAATATAGTGAAATACATCAACCTATCTCTTGAGAGTTACAAAGTACACAGTACCTTTCCTGTTTCATAATTCTACGCCATCTACCGGTTGCTATAGGTAACCGATGATTTCCAGTTCTAAACATATACAACGTTATCTTATCTTAATAACGTAATAAGTCTAAATATTCTGCAAATTCAAAGATTTCATTAAACAGTTTTTAACATAATACTTTTGGAGAATATTCCATTTCTGATTTCCAAGTCTGCTGAAATTGGTAAAAAAATCTCTGTTTAGTGCTCAACTTTAACCCTTTTGGATTAAAACTATAGTTACTCTGATTTAACCAAATATTTTAAAATACATATTTATTCAAGATATTTTTTATACAAATCAACCAATCGAGAGTAAATCCACCATCTACGTTGAGTTTATAAATATATCTATATAATTTACTATCGGAACTGTTTACAATGTTAGACCAAAAAGACACCCTACGGTGTTCCACATATACTGACATAGGATAAGCGCCTAGCTCTCCATAAACCATAAAGCTTGGGGTTGATTTTTTTAAAGTTTAAGAAAAGTTTACAAAACTTGAAATGCACTTTCTATTGCATCAATAAAACTAAATCTCCAAATTTCACAGCCATATAGCAATATAGGCCTTACAATTTTATCAAAAAGATCGTACTGACATTTAATTACTAGTAGATTAACTAAAATAATTGATTCGATATTTTTATTAATCAATCGATAAATTGAAGAACTGAATGGAATAAAAACATAAATAAAGAAAATATTTGTTTAACGCCATTATCTTTGACTATCCTACAGGTATACTAGCCAGGAGACTGTACAGTGGCGGATGTGGGTTTTGTTCCGTAGATAAGACCTCCCGTTTGTTTGACAAAATTATTTTTCAATTGGGACATATGGTTTGAAATCCCTCTTTTCTGTGACCAGTGGTTGTCGTTGTTGTTTATATTTTTCTATAAGTGTTGTACATCAATCAGGCCGATAGTTTTCTTGTTTGAATTGTTTTAATTCATATTTGTAATTTTGGGAAATTTTATAAATGTTTAAGCGGTTAGGTTTTCGCTCGTTGTTGAAGGATGTACGGTGATCTAATTCATTGGCAAGTACACCGTATCTTCTTACATTTATTCGTTAAATCATGTAGATCTTCATCAAGTCTAAATAAATAAATGATTTTGAAAATGTACTTATTGATAACTATACAACTTTTAATTCCAAATGATTATGTTTATCTAACATAGAATTATTATCAGCGGAGACATATACACACTAAGTCTAAACTGGTTTAAAAAATTATTGTCATATGTATATGTAATAGTGTGTTTTTATGTAAAAAAAACCTGTGAATATCTACCACTACTTTTACCGGCTTAAGAGATCAGCGTTTCTCGCGAGCTTTGAATAAACAAATCCAAACCAAAACAAGTACATAAAATGCATATTTTTAATCACAATATAGAAACACTTAAATTGTAATACATATTTTTATGAATAATTTAATTTTATTAAATCTTTGTCAATCAGGCATGTACAGCAGCATCAAGGGATTGTACACAAACAATTCCTTATTTACAATTCCTTGGCAGCATGTATTCTTCTATATTGTGACCTTATTTGAACTAAAAGAAAAAGAAGAAGAAGAAGAAGAAGTCTGGAATTATCGCTATCTGTTCGACGGTCTAAAGATTACAGTGTGTTATCGATCTAGGTGTTCTCGCTGAGGGCCGCGTTCTAAATCTTAAGCATTTCATTGGTCAGTAGATTTGCAATCTTTCAATCCAAGGTGTTCTCAATTGAGTCCGCGTTCATGTTTCAATAGGATAAACTATATTGTTAGTTTTCTATCAAAGTTAACAAAGTAGATTTTTTTTATCCGAAAAGACGGATTTTTCTACATGTTCTACAATAAATTTGTACAACGATTGAATATTGTTTAATGCATAAATGTCCAGGTCTAGATCGAACTTGCTTTGCTTCGACGAAAGTACGAATATAGAAAAATCACAGATTTATATTAAAACTAAAACGTTCAAGAACAGTTAAAGAAATCATCACAATTTTTTTATTGTTAGTTATTTTGTACAAATATAACTATAATGCGAACCCGAGGTTGTGAAATAGCACGTGAAATCGCAACTGAGCGTGAATTCTTTGGTTCTAAGAATACCTATTGTCAATTTCAAGTTCTGTTTCGACATCATTGTAATATATGTCACTGGACGTTAAAACTCAATCCTTAATTTCGTCTTCGTCAAATAGTGCTGTTGGTTTCTTTTTATTATTATTACATACTAGTATACATGAATACACCACAAGTTATTCCTATGTAATGTCATTTACTAGATATTTAGTGCAAAGTCAATTTTAAAGATGAAAATCGTATTGGTTCGATAATGCTTCAAACTAAATATAAACTGAGAATACATGTATAACTGCCATATTCCGAATCCCCGACATTCATTTGTGTAAATGAAGAAAAGATAACAATGATCGGTATCTGTGTGAATCTACGTCTCAATCAAGCTTCATACAGATGTTACAGAATATTCAAGATTTACAACTTTTCTTGAATATGATTGCCAATGGAATAAACCATGCAGGAGATTTCAAACTAGCCCAATTAATTTGTGTGTGAACTATAACAACTGAAATCGTAATTCTGTTGTAGTGTATATTGGTCGTTTCTGTAACATGAAGGCGTATGGCAACCATACTAACATTCTTAGTTCAAAAGTACACCACAACCCTTTTCTTTGTGCATAATACGCTCAGGAACATACATCTTACTATTTTGCATGGATTGGTAGTAAATGTAACTTTTTAACTGTAGTCCATTTGACATCAAAGTCTCATACGGAGGCTAGGATTTATAATTCGGCTAGTCTGGATGACTTCGTACAATACCCCCGCTCCGCATTCATTATATATAGTTTAAACATACATAATTTAAAGTTTAGATCCTTTAGTTTGCATATATAGGGATATGACATTTAAATTTCGTATTGCTTAGTTCAACCTGCAACACATTTTATTCGATGTCACCAATGGTAAACATGTAAAATGAAACAATAACTTACTATAATACCAATATAAACTTTTGTTGTATGATTATACAAACCGAAATCACTACTAGACTAGGTGTTAACACGCTCAAATTAACAAAATTGTGTTTCAAAGAACCAATGCACCAAATTGATTTCATAGGATTTAGTTTAACATTTAAACCAGTTCAAGGAATGTATTACTTGACAAGAACAATTAAAATGCAGGACAAATTCGGCTTACAACACGAACTTTGTTCAAAGAATAGTACCAAACATGTGACAAAAAGACGGGTATGTAATAAAATTAACGGTACCAATTTTCTTGCACCAGATGCGCATTTCGACAATACATGTCTCTTCAGTGATGCTCGTGGCCAAAATATTTGAAATCCAAAGCTTATATAAAAGATGAAGAGCTATAATCCAAAAGGTCCAAAAAGTATAGCCAAATCTTTGAAAGGAATCAGAGCTTTGCATGAGGGAGATACATTCCTTAATTTGTAATAATTTCTAATATTTTGTAACAGCAAATTTTAATAACACAAAAAATCCGTATCTTCATGCCAGTACCGAAGTACTGGCTACTGGGCTGGTGATACCCTCGGGGACTAATATGTATGTAACAGAGGTATCGCAATCACTGATGGATTGGTGGATAGTTACTGTTTGTTCAACGTTCAGTGACAAGTATCTCATGTGCATATTGCAATACCAAATTAAACTAACTTTAAGCAGACGACAAAAGCGAAATTGTGACAAATTTTATTTCCTGGTGTTATTTAGGAAGTCAAACATGTATATGGAAAGTAAATTTTATTATTATTTATTGAACAAGATAAGAGAATCAGTCACTATTATTTATTGAACAAAACAAGACTGAGTTCAAAACCGCTAAAAGAAGTTAAACCCGGTGAATGACACTCCTTATTGCTGAATTTGGGTTTGGCTGACCTAAATTTCTATTACGTTTTAAAACAATTATTCAAATTAAATATACAATTATTTTACTGTTTTTTTTTAGGGGGGGGGGGGGGAGTCATTTCATTTTTTCCAGAACATGTTATAATAGTTAATATCCGAGCCATAAAATACATGTATTATATCTGGCATAGTCCCAGATTATATTCTTTGTTAATATGCATCCTTCATTTAAAGTCTTGTTTTTCTTATAACACTTTACATCGTATATCAGGGGCACTGCCGAAAATTATCTTTCAAAAAGCAAATCTAAGTTGTAACCTTTAGAACTTGTATGTCTGATAATTTGCTCACATGACAAGAAATTTTACAATAAACATTGGTCACGCACGATAGATTCTGATGTATGACACGTGCCGTTACAATAGCCAGTTTACACGCATCAGCGCACACATGTTTGTCGAATAGACCAGTTGATTGGAGGAAAGTTACCGAAAACCACGCCTACCTTTAACTAATACCCAATCAAACGCCTTTGACATAAACATAAATAATACATGGGTAAGATTACAGAGATTTTGTTGCGTATTCAATATTTGAAAAAGTTTAAGACTCTTGATTCAAACTTAAAATTATAGAATATGCTCGTAATGCATTTTCGCAATTTCGTTAAATTTAATTTTATACATAATTTCACCTACCTGGTGAGGATAAAATACAAAGGAGTAGGTTCAGTAAGACCCCTTTTTGCCCCAAAATATAGCAGTTTAACAAAGTTGTGATACTGTAATCGTTAAGCTATTTATTTAGTAGAATGATTCTGCTACATAAATATGGGCTGTTTTTGACAATATATGGCACATATATCGGATACTAGCATCATAAAGTCATGCTACATTATTGAAATCTTCACAATTTTAGCATTTTAGTTAAATTTTAGATGGTTTCTGTCTAAAATGAAAGTGGCCGCATTCGTGTTCATTCATAATATTGAAACGTAAGTTGTATTTGATGATAATACATAATATATATAAAGGTTGAGGATGAACACGGATGCGGCCACTTTCATTTTTGACAAAAACCATCTGAAAAGTGACGATTTTTGGCAAATTTGATAGATTTTTCATATTCAAGCTTGAATCGGAGCGTTTTTAATGACTAAATCAGTTAAAATCTTTCACAAAAACTAATTGAATCAATTGAAATAGACACTTAAGTGTTTTAAAAGTGTCTAAAATATTTCGTCAGATGAACTTGAAAATTGAGGCCAAAATCGGCCCTTACTGGACCTACTCCTTTAAAAAATTGCAAATTACAACTATTTCGAATTAAATGGTTGTGATAAATGGGTATCAAAATGTATTAAACAAAAACAAAAACAAAGACCAGTTTCAACAAGAATGCTTTGTTTTTATTGCAGAATCGCATAAAAAATTCATGTTATCGTATTTTCAAAAACAATTAACAATTTGAAAACTGCTTTTCATTTTTACCTTACTAAATTCATATATTACGCAAATACGCATATGTGGTAGTCGCCACTTGCCGCTCAGTGAGTTTAGAAGGTGGTAGGATTTACAGAGAAGACAGAATATGTCGTCTCTGTGACACAAACAACATTGATGACGAGTTCCATTTCATTATGAATTGTAGAACATTTAAACTATAAAAAGAAGGAAATGTTTACGGAACTACTGTTAGTCAAACCCTAATATATCTTTAAAGTTGATCAATATTTTAACTCTTCAAATATTGTAATATAAGAAAAACTATGTAAAAAATATAAATGTGAAAGTCAGCTCTTCATGTTAATTTAATTGTATCGTTTACACATGCATGTAATAATTTTACCTTATAGTTATGTTTATGTATGTTCTTGATAACTATTTATTGAAGTTTTATGAGAAATAAAGTATTCGTATTCCTTTAAATTATAAATTACAGTACACGAAGACAGCCTAAGGGTAAAGTACAAGTGAATATATCATAAAGATTATATTTAATCCTCATCCGTACGCGTCCTTGTAACTGCAAAACTCTGGATTTTACTTGGTTCAATGTTCAGTGGTAAGTATTTCAAATATGCGCAGGTCCTGAGACAGAAAATCGAATTATTCATTCACTTATGGTCTTCAAACATAACGATTGCGGGATGATGGACAGGAAGACTTCAAGCGTAAGAGTGTGAACTAGCTGTCAGTAACTTAAGTACTCTCAGATCTTTTCTTGCTAGTGTCTTTTTGTTGTTCTGGTACACAAGTGAATCTTTCATTGTTGAAGACCCTTTAGCGACTATAAAAGATGAACAGGAATAAAAACGCTGACCATTGATAATTTGTATTTTTGTTAAGCATTGACTTTGTGTGCGATTACTGTCCCGTGTATGTTTACTCCATATTCCTTTATTTTCTATAAAAGCGTTTGTCTTGACAGTAAGTTGACACGACTTATGACGTTACGCCACGAGTTATCGTTCCTGATGTTATCGAATAACGTTCACACAAACAAGTCAATGCAGCCGGTTCTGCAATCACAAAGTGATTAAATAAAAAAAAAACAATATTTTTGGAAACTATTTGACATTTTTATGGTAACTTTTTCTAGATGCAGAGTGTCGAAAGTTTAAATGCAATACGTAACGGTAAACGTTTTGACATAGATTGCTTTATCGTGTTCCAGCAATTCTTCTGCTCATTTTTAACCTTTAAAAATGAATTACTATATACTTTTAATTTATATTCTCCTTTTTTTTAATATTTAAGCATCTGCACGATTTATCTATATGTTCTTATAAAAAATAGACTGAGTTTTATCACTTTATTTCATTCTTAGTTTATTTTGCAATAAATACTTTTCATGATGCACGCTGTATCCTCATGAAATTTTGTTTGGAAAATAAAAATCTTACATGTATCTTTAGAAACTTAGGATGATTTGTAAAAAAACGGGAATTCGTACAACTATTAATTCGTGTTAAAATGGTCGTCAAAATCACCGCTCGGACAAAATGGAAAAAGGAAATTGATTTGGATGAGAATACGGATAGAATAAGTCGAAAAAGTACAATACAAGCAGACTTTGCAACTCAAACAGAAAACAGTTTGTTAGTATGGAAATTCAATGTAAAAAAAAGTGGTTTTACTTGGTTATTTTGCCGAATAACATTCTATGTGTTCCAAATGTAAACAGTCTCATAAAACCGTTATAGTTTCGGAAACATTTTCGAAATAAAGTGCTAGCTAGACCAAGTTTACACAGGACATACAGTAACATCGGAATCAGGCCTGAGAAGGTTACCGTAGGCTGAGAAATACATAGAAACTTGATTCGGAAAAAACAAAATGAAAAAAATCAGGTCCCGTTAGAGTCTGATTAAAGCCAGTCCCAAGTATCCACTTGCGTCTATAAACGCAAGCTAATAGTTGGGACTGGCTTAAGTCACTAAGTAAGACTGGTTTCGTTATAAAAAAAATTCTCGAAATTTACAAGCAAACGACTGACTTATTAGTATTCAAATAGCAGAAAGAGACTGAAATAGATAGATCTTAAAATCATTTAGATTTTCTATTCGTGTTAATTTTCGCTTGCATGTGTACTCGCTGGTAGTGTATTTTTTTTGTGTGTGATTTGAGTTGGAAAAGATGTACATTTATAAGTTCGGAGACAAAACGACTAAAAGAGAATTAACATAGTTGCCTTGTTAGGCTATGGGGGGCAAATTGCTCATAATATACCCTCATTGTCCAGTGTCAGTCCAAATTTTTCTCAAACATTTTCCCGGATCGGCTCTATTACAAAACCTACCTAGTAATGTATTCAAGATAGTGTTAACTTGTTCTCGTCCTGAACATGCATGAAATATTTGCCACTGGACGTTAAGCAACCAACAATCAATCCTACAATTTACACCCGTCACTTGAAACTTTAGTTGTTAAAATTTAAATCATTGCCTATAATTTTTTCAAAGAAATCGACAAAATTTACGAACATTTAGGCAAAAAGAAATATATACGTTACCGCTTGATAATTATGGAAGTGGGGTAACATGAGACTTTATTTATAAAAAGTACAAGTACTAATAAAATAAAAAAATATATATGTAACATATTATTTGCACACCAGTTTGCTGTTAGAACGATTAATAGAGATATGGGATATGCAATTTATAAGATAGCTACAGTTGGAAATTTAACTACATCAAAACCAAATACACCAAGCAAATTAATTGTGACTAATGCTAATTGAACGAGTATCTCTTTATTTCTAATTTGTAGTCAGTTTACTAAACGACGGTTCCCTAAATAGGAAGGTTTTGATAAGTATAATTATCACAGTAACATTTCAGTCTCCTAGTACATATTTGTTTAAGTCCTAAAACTTTTGTTCTTCTGGAGAAAATTCCAACCATAATGAAATAAGGAGGTGCGGTAAAATTGCCAATTAATCATCTTTCTACCAAATACAAAATGACGGAAATGTTAGCTCGCTTACACTGCTACTTCATTTTATATTTCAAAATTACCATTCCATTATATGAACTGCATATTCAAAAATATGTTTTGTCACCAATATCCTAATAAAGCACTATCATCATGCTGTTTCACCCGTGTCCGTTCTACCGTCAATCGCGCACTTGGTGTTCACATATAGGGTTTATACGGCTTATTATTAAGGACTGAGTGCTGTCTTTTTGCTTCAGGTTTAAATTATGTACCAAAAATGTACTCATATTAAAGGTGCACATTTCGTCTTGGTTTCCTTTAAAAAAATTTTCATGACAGGTTGCTGGATTAGACGTTTTGATAAAATATAAAAGGCAAGCAGACTCCGGCTTACATCTTCTACATGTGGAATTGCAAGCTGAACCTTTTATATTTCGCATTTGCAGTTTGTTTTACTTAAAGAATGCATGTATAATCTCAAGATTTGTATCGTAAATAATTTTCCACAAATGACACTATTGAACTTTGTGAAATTTTGCATACAATTTGCACTGTTTGTCCGACTTACTGAGCTTGTATTGTATTGTCCTGAACATGCATGAACTATTTGACACTGAACGTAAAACAACCATCAAAAACCGAGCAATTATAAAACTGTTTACTGAATCATATTTTTAAAGTACTATATTTCTGCATGGATGAAGCAACGACACCACCATTGCCTTAAATGATGGAGTAAAAAACTCAGTAATTCAAATGAATCACACGTGAAATTTGTCCTGTTATTTTCACGTGAACTTTGCAAAAATATGAAGGTATTTTTCATGATTTTAATTAAATTTTAGAAAAAAGATATTATTTTAATAATGTTATTTTTAAAAATAACGTGCATTTAACGTGTACCAAATTCCGGTGATTTATGCATGAACCATTATTATAAATTTCACGTGTAACCAACCAGTATAAGCAAGTTTCAAGTATTTCAAATGACAATTTACACTTAGACTATAGCCACACAGTAGGACAGTAAATGGACAAAAGACAAGTAAATCAGAAACATGCATGGATCATGCAAAAACATGCAGGGGCGACACCGGAGTAATGGGAGTTTGCTTCTTGCAAGGCATTCGCCGTGAAAACAATTTGATATGAAGACAAGCCTTTGTTTAAACTTTGTTTTAAAATTTCCAACATAAGGCTGTTACGGCCCAGGTCAATGTTCTTAAGCATCACATATTTTTCTTTCATTTTATTGTTAGCATTCTTAAATAAATATTCACATATTATAGACTATATTTTTCATAATTTCTTTTTTGTTCAATTTCAGTTAAACATTATTTCTGATTTCTTTTTTATAAATTTTAAATGTCTTTTTCTTTTTCTTCATCTTTTTGAAACCCTGGTTTTGTATTACCACTGACCAGTTCAGTAAAGAAACAGCTGCTTCATGTTTGCATAAATGTGTTTGTAACCAATCTATAGCTAACATGCTATTATTTCCATATTTTGTATTCCGTGTCTATAGATAGTCTCGATCGGGGAGACAAGATTTATTTTGTCTGCTGGTTGCTTGGCTAGCGTAAACTAATAGATTTACCTCATACTTTGAAGTTAGATGGGGATTGTTTTTAAATAAATGCTTTAATTTTAGTACTCTCTGGTGTATTTATGATGGCTTGGTTTGAAGCGAGAACAGACGAAATATGCGGACTAGTCCTTAAATTAAAGGATGCGAAAAGATATATTAATGTAACTTTTTCAAAGTTCAAGTTGATCAATTATTGATTTAAGTGAATAAATCAAATTTATTTTCTCGAGGAATAAATCAAATCAGGAACATATATATTGCTAGGTATACTGTTCTCAAATTGAATAGTATACAAATCCTAGTTCTTATATTATAGTAATAATTATTCATCGGCGAAAAGGATAGTATCTTTATTGTGTTGGAAGAATCGTAAAAGTGTTTTATTTTCTAAATTCTATTTATTTACTCGGATATCAGAGAGTTTAATTTTTTTTTTACCATATTGGACTTCATATTGTGTATTGAATTGAAACACGAACGCGGACCTCGATGAGAGCACCTGGATTGAAAGTTTGCAAATATTCCGACCAATGAAATTCATTTTACTATGTAACGCGAACTTCAACGAAATCACCTAGATGAAATATTGTGTATTGAATTGAAATATAGTTAATAAAAATTATATCAGAGCAACAATGCATAATTGTTTCTTTTCCATTCTTGTTTATTTTAATAATGTTTATGTTGATTTTAATTTGGTAGGTAGACTTATATTAAATGCCCTAAACGTAAATATACGGGTTTTTTTTAAATGCATTAGACGTAAGATAATGTCGACTTAGAGCAAGTCAAGGTCGTAAATCTTAAATCAATCAACCAACCCATCGTTTATCTCATATAAACAGAATATATGTTCATTTATAGCAAGACTTTTTGTACGTCACGGTGCATGACAGCACAACAATCCCTTTACAGAATCGGAACCACAATTCACAATTTTCGTATTGTGCTGCTTTTCCACAATGAACGCCTGTTTCGCGTCAGTGACCAATATTACACTTTGAAACACAGTTTTAAAAGTGTATTGAGCTGTTCCTTCATTTAAAAAGTTGTGCAAGACTTAACTGTTTATTAAATTCAACAAATGTCAACATTATCTTCATTAATTTTATTATTTAACACAACATTGCTTTTATTACAAGCTATCTCATATATCAATATACAGCTAGGGAATATTTTTGTTGACCGAAAATATAAGATACATCGATTTAAAATATGTGAAAAATAAATAATTTTTGTAAGTAACTTTAATTTCCCTGTCTATATTTAATTTACGAGTACACTATAGTAAGACAGAAAAAGAGAAACGGAAATATACAGGAATACCTAAAGTTTCGCAAGTTATTGCAATAGACCATACATTACTGACTTGTCACAAGTTTTCATAGCACTCAGCAAGTTTTGAAACGAATATGTGAGATAAAGATCTACTGCATTTGGGCAAATTAAAAATATGTTAAACATCTAACCATTTTATTTTTAACAGATTCACAAGTTTTAAATTTTTTAAACCGTGCATCAATATTTTATATTTTTATTTAAATTCCTTATATGTTACGTGTATTGATCATTCATTTGTTTAAATTGTGATGAGTATATGGCTTTAATAAGAATACACGCATTTATATATATAAGTCGATAAAGTTTGAAACAAATAAACGAAAGATACATCGATGTTGTTTTGCTTGAGTGATTTACCTGTTAAAAGCTCGGGTCTCAACACGGTTTAAAACGAATTAATACCAGTTTGAAATAGTTTAACGGGGGCGTGGCCTATTTGTTTGGCGTGACTTACCGCCAACTTGAATTAAATTGAACGACTGCAAGCGAATCTATTTGACTGGCATTAAAATGATTTGATATGCATTGAAATAAATTAAAAATGATTTTTAATTTTTGACAATCTTTATCAAATGACGATTAATCTCATTTAAACAGCGTTAATGCGTTTTTGTCCGATCAAGTTAAATTCGGGTTACTAGTGAAACTAAATGAAGTATATTTCAAGTGCTGGTAAAAGTTTCAACCAGATCTTTGAAGCCAGAAATAAGAAAATTACACTTGTTTGAATTTCTCACTGTACGATCAGTCTCGCTTGTATATTTTAAAACTGTATGATCAGTCTTTATGTCACTGTATTCTAGTGGTGATTTCAAAGTTATTTACGATTCATTAGAAGGTGGCATTTTTCTAAATAACACAAATTTATTTCAATACATTCACATCCTGAAAACTTATGAAACATGTTTTAGCTTGATAGAGTGTACTCGACTTATTACATTAAGTATAAGGATGTTTAAATGTTGCTAAAATAAGAGGAAGGTTTGATGTATACTAGTATATTAGTTTCAGAAATGTCCTCCGTTATTCTTAAAATTGTACAAACACACAGATTTAGTTGTTAAATAAAAATGCATGTATTTACACACATTCGATGCCGTACTGTAGCCTATAATTGATCACAGTTCCTTCACTTTGTTTAAGATGTAGAGCTGTCTCTTTGACACTAAACTGTACACCACTTTGTCAAGCGGGGGGTTATAGTGATAACGAATTCCGTCTTTCCGTTCGTTCGATGGACCGGTACAATATGTTTCGCCGGTTTTGTAAGCGCATCTCCTCATAAACCACTTAATATACATTGGGGGTTCCGGCCATTTTTAAATGGAGAGGGGGTCCAATCCAGGAGAAAAAGGGATTCTAAATGTATGTTCCCATACAAATGCATTGATAGTTAAAAAAGGGTTTCAAACTGCCGGATCCCCTTTTTTTGAATCCGTCACTGATATAACTATTAATTAATCTAATTCGGTTTCCTTATCATTAATAAACGATAATGACTGTATTGTGTACCGTCTACTTCGAATTTTAGTAAAAATCTTTTATGGGGTTACTTTATATAAGATACGGACTTGAACATTGCATTATATGGCGGCATCCATCAGGTATTTCCAACACCTCTTAAACCAATCATTAAAGTTTTCTGAAATTGCTCCATTTTTACTCGATTAATGCATTATGGACCTTCTATTTCTGTAAACTTACCAAAATTATATCACATGAATTATCCCCCTACGCAAAGCTGTCTTTATCCATTTTTTGTATTTTAAAAGAGACAAGCTTGATTTATGTTATCATCAATTGGTCAACGGCGGACGGTGTAAATAATCTTTAAAAATGTAATAGCTAATTCTAGTGCAACAACGTTTGTAACGTTCATTTTGATTGGATAACGTCACTTATCTACATGGCATCGATTGGCAATTGATGTTATGGGACGTACGCGCAAGCGCAGACGGTATATGACAGATTTTAAATTCATATTTTAACGTTGTTTTCTGTCAGTTTCATTAGAATGGAGATAACAATATTGTATGTTAAGCTCCGACGGCATCAATTGGGGATTTAATGGTCGCAAATACACGTTTACTGTCTCCGCTAACGCGTCGCCAGTAAACTTAATTTGCGACCATCAAATCCCAATTGATGCCGTCGGAGCTTAAAACACAATACAGTTATCTCCTAAACAGATACTTGTTACGATACACTATTACAAAGTCCACAAGCGAATCGTGTATTACTTTTTAGGCATTTGATTTTAAATAAGACTGACGGAACAAAAATACAATTATTTTGCCGTCTAAAAAATTCATCAGAAATATATTTGTATTGTCTGATGAAAGTAATTACACGGTTATAGTTCCCTTGATAGTTCATAATATCACATATACACGTATATATACCTTCACATTGCTGTTGTTTTTTCTTCAAAATCACGACTGTTCATACAGTCAAAGAATCTGAAATCGCTTCTAGAATACAGTCAGTTCTAGACTGGTCGTACAGTAATTTATTTTGGGATCCTCAAGGAAAACATATTTTTTATGGGAAATACGAA
>NW_027268927.1:22500-24511 GCF_963676685.1 Mytilus edulis
TCTCTATAGATGTTGTCTGTTCAACGTCCCCACCTGAAAAGAAATAAAAAGACTGAGTTTTCGTTATTATCAACCCGCGTCACGTGATGTCTCCTCAATCTGGCGCGCGCGCTGGACCTGAAATAAAATAAAAACTTTCCGAACTAAACATGAAACTTCCCCGGAATAATATAGACCCCTTACAGAAACAAACAAACAGACAAACAAACAAACAAACAAACAAACACGCACATACACACACACATCACAATCAATCATGTTTCAAAAGGGGGGGGGGGAGACCGTTTACAATTGCTTTTAAGAAGCAATTGATTTAAATTGTAAAACGGCAATTTTAACCATTCTGTTCCGTTTATATAAAAAAAAAAATCCCTAGGACCCCCCCTTTTTTTTTACCCCCCCCCCCCCCACCCTACAAATGAATGTGTTTGATCAACCAATCAACGTGTTCAACCAACCAACCAACCAATAAATCAATCAATCAATCAATCAATCAGTGCATGTTTCCGTCTCATGTGTTTAATATGGAGTCCACGATCTCATTTGTTTCTTTCTCGCTTGTTTAAAGAAACACTATCCAACGTGTTTAAACAATCAACCAACCAACCAACGTGTTTAATCAACCAATCAACATGTTTAGCCAACCAACCAACCAATCAATCAATCAATCAGTGCATGTTTCCGTCTCATGTGTTTAATATGGAGTCCACGATCTCATTTGTTTCTTTCTCGCTTGTTTCAAGAAACACTTTCCAACGTGTTTAACCAACCAACCAACGTGTTTAATCAACCAATCAACATGTTTAGCCAACCAACCAACCAACCAACCTACCTACCAATCAGTCAGTGTATGTTTCCGTCTCATGTGTTTAATATGGAGTCCACGATCTCATTTGTTTCTTTCTCGCTTGTTTCAAGAAACACTATCCAACGTGTTTAACCAACCAACCAACGTGTTTAATCATCCAATCATCATGTTTAACCAACAAACCAACCAACCAACCAACCAATCAATCAATCAATCAAAAAATCAATGAAAGTTTCCGTTTCATGTGTTAAATACGGGATCCAAGATGTTTTTTTTTTCGCTTGTTTAAATTGAGCCTATCCAACGTGTTTAACCAGCCAACGTGTTTAACCAATATGTTTAACCAACGTGTTTAACCAACGTGTTTAACCAACCAACCAACCAACCAACCAATCAATCAATCAATGCATGTTTCCGTTTCATGTGTTAAATACGGGATCCAATTTTGAGCCTATCCAATGTGTTTAACCAACGTGTTTAACCAACCAACCAACCAACCAACCAATCAATCAATCAATGCATGTTTCCGTTTCATGTGTTAAATACGGGATCCAATTTTGAGCCTATCCAATGTGTTTAACCAACGTGTTTAACCAACCAACCAACCAACCAACCAACCAACCAACCAACCATCCAAGCAACCAACCAATCAATCAATCAATGCATGTTTCCGTTTCATGTGTTAAATACGGGATCCGAGATGGGTTTTTTTCGCTTGTTAAAATTGAGCCTATCAAACGTGTTTAACCAGCCAACGTGTTTAAACTACGTGTTAAACCAACATGTTTAACCAACCAACCAACCAACCAACCAACCAACCAACCAACCAATAAATCATGCATGTTTTTGTTTCATGTGTTAAATACGGGATCCAAGATGTTTTTTTTCCCGCTTGTTTAAATTGAGCCAATCAAACGTTTTTAACAGCCAACGTGTTTAACCAACGTGTTTAACCAACATGTTTAACCAACGTGTTTAACCAACATGTTTAACCAACGTGTTTTACCAACCAACCAATCAACCAATCAATGCATGTTTCCGTTTCATGTGTTAAATACGGGATCCAAGATGGTTTTTTTCGCTCGTTTAAAATTGAGCCTATCTAACGTGTTTAACCAGCCAACGTGTTTAACCAACGTGTATAACCAACATGTTTAACCAACGTATTTAACCAACTTACCAACCAACCAACCAACCAACCAA